>NW_015505827.1:346163-346441 GCF_001515645.1 Sinocyclocheilus grahami
ATGCCATCCAAGATGTTCATGTCTTTCTTTCTTCAGTCGAAAATACATTTAAAGGGATAGATCACCCAAAAATGAAAATTATGTTGTTAATTACTCACCCTCATGTTGTTCCAATCCCCTTCCAACCCATTTATTCAACAATTCTTGTCCTCCGCTTCACTCTGGTGGCATTTTGGAGAGTATCACGATGCATGTGCGTGAATTCCTCTGAAAATAATGGCTGCAGAGTGATGTGGAGGAGAAGAATTGTTGAATAAAGTTGTTATTTTTGTTTTCTT
>NW_015505827.1:346451-348168 GCF_001515645.1 Sinocyclocheilus grahami
CTTTCTTTCTTTCTTTCTTTCTTTCTTTCTTTCTTTCTTTTACATTTGACATTATTTTCATGACAATTAAGCTTATTTTACTCTGAAAATTACCATTACTGAGATGCTAAATAAATAAATAATTAAATAAGTAAATAAATAACAATAAATAATAACAATTAAATAATATTTACCCAAAGTTGGGGGCTGTTTGATTTTTTAAATATTTTAAAAGTCTCTTTTGCTTACTAACAATGCATTATTTGATAAAAATACAGTAAAACAGTATTTTTGTTTAGAAATAATTTCTAATATGTTGTTTTGGTAATAAAAGTTTCTCATTATTAGCAGAGTTTAAAAAAAACAATTTTGTGCCACTTAATATTTTCGTGGAAACTGTAATACATTTTTTCAGGACTCTTTAATGAATAGAAAAGTTCAAAATTGCAGCATTTATTTGAAATCTTTTGTGACATTTCTGTCAGTTTTGATCAATTTAATGCATCTTTGTTAAATATTCGAAAATTACTGACCCCAAACTTTTGAATAGTAGTGTAATTATTATTTGTATCTATATTTTTACATTATATAGTAGGCTAATTGGATGCTAAAAACAATGAATTTCTGTTTTGTAAGGTAACAAGTTTAATGAGGTTCAGTTTCAGTTTTTAGTGAAATATGACCTCATAACTTTTTTAGCGAGATTCACCTATAACCTGCTGGGAGTACACAAGGCCCTTAGGGTAGCTTCACCAATGCAGTTATGTTTTATTTGTGACCGAACATCACTGACATTGTTTGGCAGTTCTATTAACACTTCATGAGTTTTCTGTGTGATCTATTGCTAACATGATATCTGTATAGGTTCCATTCTTGCATTGGACTGAGGCTTGATTTAACGCTCCATAACAGTCGATATGGCCCAGTAACAACCCAGAGATACCAGAGCCAGTAAAAATGACTGCTCTTAGTAGAACTATAGAAATCAATAGCACATAGAGAGCTGTGACTCCTGAGACTTCTCCGAACTTCTCCAAGTGAATCAGTGGGTTTGCAGCCGACAGTGGCGTGTTCTTAAAATTGTGTTCGAAACGTATTTTTCTACAGATGAGTCATTAGCTTTACATAAGTCGACTCTGTAATGCACTGGACTGCGGGTTAACAGTAAGGACAGACCAGAACTACAAGTAGTTATCACTGAAAGTAAACTAAAGGTGACCTAAGGGTGCTGTTCTTAACACTGGAGAAATATCAGTGATCAAAATTAGAACAGGAGTGACCTTGAATGGAGCTCGTGGTAAAGCGTGGACAAGCACACGCTCTCTTTTTGCCTCCCCAGGGGAATGCTGCAGGGTGACTGTGCTCTTCCTCATTAACTTTGGTGTGCGCCCATCATGCATTTAATGTTCCTGTCTCAGCCCACTGCACTCCTCCATGGTTTAATGAGAAACCGAAAGCAACCTGCCAGAGAGGAAGCTGTGTTTTATAAGTATTTCATCAGAATCACGACAAAAACTGCTTAAATGTTCTTTCCTTTGGACAGACGTTAGGACAGAGGAAGAATCTGTTCGTGTTGTCTAGGAAACCACCATGTCTGAATCTATGAGGAGGGAAAAGTCTCATTCTGGCATAAGACCCAAAATTACAGATCCAGTATTGGAGAACGTGACTGTGTGAAAAGCAAGAAACATTATTAGTCTTTTTCAGGACCATTGAGGGTAATAAAAACATGATGCAC
>NW_015505827.1:348759-349004 GCF_001515645.1 Sinocyclocheilus grahami
AGGTTTGGAACGACATGAGGGTGATTAATTAATGACAGAATTTTCTATCCCTTTAAGTTTTTGAGAAAAACATTCCAGAATTTTTCTCCATATAGCGGACTTCAATGGGAGCCAACGGGTTAAAGATCCAAATTGCAGTTTCAATATAGCTTCAAAGGGCTCTACATGATCCCAACTGAGAAATAAGGGTCTTATCTAGCCAAATGGGGAAGTCGTGGCCTAATGGTTAGAGAGTCGGACTCGTA
>NW_015505827.1:349104-373412 GCF_001515645.1 Sinocyclocheilus grahami
GTGCCCTTGAGCAAGGCACCGAACCCCTAACTGCTCCCTGGGCGCAGCAGCATAAATGGCTGCATGTCACGTCACTTCACTCACTTTAAATAATCGGTCACTTTCTAAAAAAATTATATACTTTTTAACTACAAATGCTTGTCTTGTATTAGCTCGACTTACAGTAACTCGTTTACAAAGCAAACATACAAAGAAAGTCAAACACTGTTTACAATAAAAGGTAAAACAACGATTTGAGATTTGAAAAAATTAGATCCACTATGAGGAGAAAAATCCTGGAATGCTTTCCCCAAAAACCTAAATTAGGTTTTGACTGAAGAAAGAAAGACATGAAAATCTTGGATGACATGGGGGTGAGTAAATTATCAGGAAATTTTTATTCTAGAAGTGATTAAATTAGCATTAAATCACTTGCTCACCAATGGATCCACTGCAGTGAATGGTTGCCGTCAGAATGAGTCCAAACAGCTGATAAAAACATCACAATAATCCACATGACTCCAGTTCATCGATTAACATCTGTGTGAAGCGAAAAGCTGTGTTTGTAAGAAACAAATTAATCATGAAAACGTTTTTAACTTCAAACTGTTGCTTCCAGCTAAAATAGTCCATATCTGTAATATTGCTTTCTCCAGTGAAAAAGTTGTCTCGTCTGAATCAGGAGAGAAATATGCACAGATCAGCACTGTTTACAAGTGGAAACAGTCCAAAACAGTTCTAAACAAATATGTTGGTGGATTTTGATGTGAGAGGACAACAGGGGATGGACTTTTTTCACTGGAGATTATGGATTATGTACTTGTATTTTTGCCGGAAGTGATGGTTTAAAATGTAAAACGTGGATGGATTTGTTTTTCACTTCACACGATGTTAATTGATGGACTGGAGTTGTTTGGATTACTTATGTTTTGCTGACTAAACTTACACTATAAACTGGACTAAAATGAGTTCTTTAAACCCTGAAATTAGTTTTAGCAGTTTTAAACGATTCCAGAAGCCACAGCTGCATTTCTACAGCGCAACAGTTTCTCAGGCTTGCTCTGGACAGCCTCGTTTGTCTTTTTGCTTATCTCAGCAATATGGAACATCCCGAGTTCCTTGTCAGGTGAGAAAATCTATGTTCAGCCTAAACCAGGCCAAATCGCCCCTCAGGACATCTTCACTCTGGCGGATTGTATTGAGGCTGAAATTACCCTTGAAGATTAAAGCTTGTCTCTGTGCCAGGTTATCGCAGGTCTGTAGCAAAAACTCATTTACTTAAATCTTCCTATATATTTCTCTGCATCGCTAGCCAATATCAGAGAACAAAAACATCTGGGCTGCACGTCAAGCGTACAATTAAGCAATTACATTTCCAAATCGAATTACACAGGGGAATGATTCATAAAATGACCAATTGCCCATGTACAATCACATTAATGCGATAACACTTTTTACTGCCGCAATTAAATTCGGTCATGGAGGCCTGCTTTCAAAACCGCCCTCGGAGCATATCAGAGCTAAATTTGAACCGCTTTTAGCTGAAAAGGCTTCGTTAGAGCAAGACGGGCTCGCACTCTTGTTAAAAAGATCTATGATCCCCTCACAGGAAGACATGACTTTCTTTTTCTTTGACATAGCACCTTGAAAACTGTAATGAATTGCCTTTGAATTACATTTTTGCATGAAGGTGAGCTGGCAGCAGATTATTCAGTGAGGTGAGGGATGCATGCATAAAGCCCAAAGATTAGAATGAAGGAATCAGTTTGTGGCTTTTATTTGTGTGAGCCAAACTCGTCCCTTCGCCCATACGTTCCTTTCTAATTGGGCTGCTGTATTTATTTGTCCTCAGAAGTTAAAAGATGACATTATGGTGTGGCCATCACAGCAAGCATCCTCTACAAGGTCACTGCAACAAAACAGCCCACTGTAGCCCTCAAAGAAAAAGGAAACTTAATGACACCAATTCGCCAAGATATGCGTCTTTTGATGCTGGTGAAAGTTTGACATTCTTCTTTGGAGTCTGATGGTCAGAAAAGTTCTTGTCATGCCTGAGGGTCATTGCAGCTCAAAAGAGATCTTGGTCGTGGTGGTTAACTAAGACAGACAAACACATTTGAGATCTGTCACTTTCTGCCCACTTGTAGCTTCGAGTGACCTTCAAGAGCATTTGATGTATGCTGATCTCCATGGAAACAGACAGGAAGTAGAACTAGAGTGAAAACCTATGGCTCTTTACGTTGAGTGTGACGCAAAATCAGCAAAGTAGCAGCTTTTCACACAAGCTTTAATAGTTATTAATGAATAATAATAGCTAATTATTTTATTTTATGAATATTCTATCTATCTATCTATCTATCTATCTATCTATCTATCTATCTATCTATCTATCTATCTATCTATCTAATCATATTCTATTATATTAAAATGATTAAAATAATAATTAAATTAATAATTTGTGTGTGTGTACAAATGATTACATTTATTATTATTTTAATCATTTTGAGAATTTAGTACTATCTCATAATAATTAATATATATATTTTGTTTTATAAATTGCATTTGTAGTTGTATGTAAAAATATCGTAGTTGTAAACAATATATTTCTCTGCATCGCTAGCCAATATCAGAGAACAAAAACATCTGGGCTGCACGTCAAGCGTACAATTAAGCAATTACATTTCCAAATCGAATTACATTGGAGTATATCTGACAAAAAAATACTATTTCAGTCTTTGTATTTTAAAATGTCTTTGTGTTACTCTTTTTTGCAGTTAACAGCGAAATCTACTAGCAATTTCTGAGTACTAACGTTTGAGGAATAAAGTGCAACTGCTGTGAATATTCATTTCAATATTTTTTAACTAGATATCTGATAGACGACAGACAGATAAACCCGAAAAACAGGTGTTATTTCCAGGTTGGCAATGCAGTCGTTGCACCTTGAGTGGTCTATCTATCTATCTATCTATCTATCTATCTATCTATCTATCTATCTATCTATCTATCTAATCATATTCTATTATATTAAAATGATTAAAATAATAATTAAATTAATAATTTGTGTGTGTGTACAAATGATTACATTTATTATTATTTTAATAATTTTGAGAATTTAGTACTATCTCATAATAATTAATATATATATATATTTTGTTTTATAAATTGCATTTGTAGTTGTATGTAAAAATATCGTAGTTGTAAACAATACAGCGATTATTGGAGTATATCTGACAAAAAAATACTATTTCAGTCTTTGTATTTTAAAATGTCTTTGTGTTACTCTTTTTTGCAGTTAACAGCGAAATCTACTAGCAATTTCTGAGTACTAACGTTTGAGGAATAAAGTGCAACTGCTGTGAATATTCATTTCAATATTTTTTAACTAGATATCTGATAGACGACAGACAGATAAACCCGAAAAACAGGTGTTATTTCCAGGTTGGCAATGCAGTCGTTGCACCTTGAGTGGGTTTTGACTGGTGATCGATACTGGATGGTGCATTTAATGATTGACGGTTATCACATCAAGGGTGCTTAGAAATATTGCCAAATAACTTGCTTATTCCTCTAATGCGCCTTTCGAATTGAATTGCTCCAGTCTTCAGTGTCACATGATCCTTCAGAAATCATTTGAATATGCTGTTTGGTGCTCAAGAAACAACATTATACATGTCTTTACTGTCACTTTTGATCAGTTTGATGTATTTTTTCAAATATCAGTATTCATTTCTTTAAAAAAAAAAGTACCAACCCCAAACTTTTGAACTGTAAGATGGATAGTCAGACAGGCAGGTTATCTGATAGACGACAGACAGATAAACCCGAAAAACAGGTGTTATTTCCAGGTTGGCAATGCAGTCGTTGCACCTTGAGTGGGTTTTGACTGGTGATCGATACTGGATGGGGCATTTAATGATTGACCGTTATCACATCAAGGGTGCTTAGAAATATTGCCAAATAACTTGCTTATTCCTCTAATGCGCCTTTCGGCTCAGTGCGTGTCCTGCTGCCTGCTGGGAAAATCCCATTGATCGATAATCCATCGAGATGGAGTGCTCCGATATGACTAGAAGCATTGAGTTTTGTTTGGAAAATTACAGTGAAAGATTTTTTTGTTTTGTCCGTGCTGCACTGCACTATCCTTTAAAGAAAGATCACATGGCGTGTCAAAGAAACCGGACAGCAGCAGATATGTAATGCTAAATAATGTTCATTGAACATGACGTGTTTCATATCCACTTGGGTTGTATGTCAATATCTCATGAATGTTAAAACGAAGCGCTCTGCAGCCTGTAATCTATGACTCCCTGAACTGGGCAGCCTGTGTTTACATGCTGTAATTGCATTTGCTTCTTACAGATTTTCAAAGCATAAACATTCCCCACCAGAGCATTGGAGAAAAGCATGTGCTTATGGCTTCGGCCTAATTAAAATCATACTGTATGCTCACTTGCGCTCTGTTTATTATGAGTAAGATGGCTGGTGAGCGCGGCATGCTGTTGGTTTAAAAAGGTTCCTGTTATTCCTGTTGAATTAATTCTCAGAGCTCTGAAGGCTGATCAATACCTCCTGAATGACTGCAGATTTCTCCCTCACTGTGGCATTTAAAGGCAATCACCATGTCCTGGCTGGTCCCAAATGGAAGAGGGCGATTCTGCACCTCTTTTTATGCCTTTTTCCTTGTCTCTTTATCAGAATGCATCTGTATCGATTCTGCTATTATGCACAAGGAAAATGTGAAAAGATTAATAATGAACATGGGTGACAGCTTGAACTCAAATGCTCCAAACCACAGTTTACCACTTACAGAGGCCTGAAATTATCATAGTATGAATTTAATGTTGTAAATTTAGGCTAATCTGGCCAAGGATCATCCAACTACATGTCAAGAAGCACCTAGCTGACGGTTAAACCGCCATTCTACAGTTTGCTTTTAATTTGTCATTTATAGGTGAATGAATATGAAAATGATGATACAACAATATTAGACACAGCATTGAATTTACCGGTAAATTAGGATTGTGCCACCTTTCAGAATTGAATAATTCAAACTTAATTCCTTAATTTCAATTAACTGTAAGTAATTTAGTAAATTAATTTAAATACATTTCTAATAATTCACAGAATTGAATTGCTCCAGTCTTCAGTGTCACATGATCCTTCAGAAATCATTTGAATATGCTGTTTGGTGCTCAAGAAACAACATTATACATGTCTTTACTGTCACTTTTGATCAGTTTGATGTATTTTTTCAAATATCAGTATTCATTTCTTTAAAAAAAAAAGTACCAACCCCAAACTTTTGAACTGTAAGATGGATAGTCAGACAGGCAGGTGACAGAAGATATTGAGACATTCAGTTCTCTCATACAGTGTCCCAGAACATGTCAGTCTACAACTTTAGATATTGCCAGCCTACTAAAAGAAACTTGGATGCTTTCGAGCCGTCTAAGTACCTGCAGGGATTGTGATGTTCAGCTTAATGTTCTTTTGTTGTACATCCCTGTGCCTCTTTCCTGCCGTGTGTTATTGTTGCTTCACAGTTTGACGATTTGCCTTTGGCAGAGCTTTGTCTGTGAGAAGCGCTCAGAGGATCTTACTTATCTCCAACACACCAATGAGAAAGAGAGGACGATATTACAGTCATCCATCACAGCAATCCTGTGCAGTTTACCGTCCAATTTGTCTGGGAACAGCACAGAAAATCCCTGAAAGTGCTCTATTGAGCTGATCAAATGGACAGGAAGTGGGTCATGAACTAGGGGACTTTTCTAAAGCCCATTTATCTACCGAAACAATTAGAGAAAGAGACCGAAAATTCTCTCAGCTCAGTTTGTCACAGTTCATCAAAATCATTAGCCCCTTAAACACAGAATAATACAAAATAAATAAATAAAAAAGGATGAATAATATATAAAAGTATATTCGAAATGTAAACTTTTGTATGTAACGGAAAAATTTTATGTTACTGTATCTTTATTAATGGAAGTTAATATGTATCAGAAAAAAGTGTGGCTGCATCAATATCGGGTAATTATGGTAGTCCCATTTCCGCCACAGATTAAAATGTCTCACAATTCGGACTTTTTCCTGCCAAATCTGAGAAAAAAATCTGAATTGTGAGAAAAAAAGTCCAAATTATGATATAAAAAGGCACACTTACCTTTGTTTTTTAATAAATAAAAAAAATTTAATAAAAAAATCAGAGCTGGGAAACGTAAACTCAATTTCAGAGAAAGAATTCAGAGAAAAAATTAATATTTGAGAGATATGAACTTGCAACTCCAAATTTTGAGATAAAAAGTCACAATTACCTTTTATTTTTTATTAAGTTGCGTAAAAAAAAATTAATTGCAAGGTGTGAAAAAAAGTCCTAATTGTGGCATGCAAATTCATAATTACGAGAAAAAAAGTCTGAATTCTATCTTTGAATAGAAGTCTATTTTGGGGGTTTTGCCATGGAATAAAAAAGAACATTGTGACTTTATATCTCACAATTCACAATTTCTCAGAGTTGCAGGGAAAAAGTCAGAAATAAAAATAGAAATGACCTTTTATCATTTTTCCTTTGCAGAAAATGGGCTTCCATAGGTATCACAAATAGTTATTTGCATTGCAAAATTTGCTGTATATATAGAAGGATGGTGTTTGTAATGTTTGCATGTATGTGTGATCAGCAACTTGCTGTTTATATGCTGGTGCAAGCATGCAGTCATTACTCACTGCTCATTAATTTCACATGCCACGCAGACACAGTTTACATCATGGTCCAAATGTTAAAAAATGCTGAAGTTGGCCCAGGGTCGTTTAAGTCCATGGAGCAAATCTGTCAGGGTTATTTTCCAGGGTAACCTCTGCACTTTGCAAATTGTAAAAATTTGTCCTTAAAATAAGCATTTCTTGGTTCACTTATTTTGCCTTGCCTCAGCAGCTTTGTTGGCTTTTAGAGGCGAGCCGATGTGCTTTGTCAGCAGGGCTGAGGCTGTAGAGTCATGCTAGGGGCAGTAGGTTTAGTCAGAGCCCACAGGTCATGCATCTGTACCTCTGCACGGCCTGTTCTCCAGTGCCCTTGGGAAAGAATCATTACATTACGGAGTGCAGCACTACCTCCGCTGTCAGGGTTAATCAAGTTTTAAATTTACAGTTCAACACCTTGTGCCGAGCGTATAATCACCCTGCCACTGAGTCTGAAACGGTGAAGCAGAAAAACAATACAATTATGGTGAGTTTTTACCTGTAAATTAAAGATGTGAAATTAAAATAGACTTTGTTTTTGTAAAAAATGTCTTTGGTCTTATGGTGCAACCTTGAGGAAAAACTTGTTTTCATAGTATTTGTCCAAATTGCATTTGACTAAAAAATGAGTCTTTCTGCACCTCTGAAAGATTTCACTTCACCAAGACTGCATGGAAAAAGAAAAAGTATATCAACCAATAATATCATATATACACAGGCCTATCAAATCATTATGGATACATTTATATTTCAGAAATTAAAACCTCAAGGAATCACTAACTTGGATCTCTGAAATTTGGTGAAGACATATTGAAGAATGTGTCCTTTTTAAAAAAATATAGACTTCGTGGAAAAGATTCTATTGAACACCTAAATATTTTTTGTTTATTTTTAATTTAATTTAATTTAATTTAATTTTTTTATCTATTTATATATCACTGTTGAGTTGATCTATTTCTGTGATTAGTACATTGCACATACTGTTTCATTGTCTTTAATATCCACTACCATTCTATTTTTTTTAAGATTTATTAAAAAATGAATACTCAAATTAATATTCAGCAAGGATGCAGAGTAAAGACTCTTTCATCTATTTCAAATAAATGCTTCTTAAAAGGAAAACAATAAAAAATGTATCCCAAAAAATATTAAGCACCACAACTGTTTTCAGTGACACTATTTTGCTGTATTTTCTATCAAGACGCCAAGCCTTCACACTCCTAGTGTAAAGTGTTTTTTTTGTCTCTTCCCAGCATTTTTTTTTCAGGCCATGGTCACCATTCAAGCAACTTGGGTTGCCATGGAGACGATTGGTCCTGGTTAAAAGCAGAGGTGGAGGATGACCTCATGCGAGATCTTCTGCTTTTTCAATTAGCCCTTCAGCCCTCACCATGTCTCAGTCCCGCTCTGAGAGGGCTGGACGAGGCCTTTGTTAGAGAGAAAAGTGTGAACACAGGGCATTCAGCCAGTACAGTGTGTGTGCCATACTGCATCAATAAGAAACACACACACACAGTGACAGCAATTACCTTTCAGACCATTTCAACTTCCCATAGTTTCTTCACATCTCCTGGTGGATTGTTTTGTTGGGATGCTCAGATATATACTCTGTTCCAAAACCTTGTGAGCTGCTTATGCTGGCAGCATTTTAAAGCACCACTCTTGATGTAAAACAGCTATTTTAAAAAGTAGTAGTTCGCCTAAAAAAGAACATTTGCTAAAAATGTACTCGGGCAATCCAAAATGTAGATGAGTTTGTTTCTAAAATAAGAATAGATTTGGAGAAATTTAGCATTAAATCACTTGCTCACTATGAATTCTCTGCAGTGAATGGGTGCCGTCAGAATAAGAGTCCAAACAGCTGACGAAAACATCACTATAATCACAATAATCCACAAATCCATCATTAAGATTTTAACTTCCGCTACAATACTCCTCTTTCCATAATATTACTTTCTCCATTGAAAAAGTTTTGTCGTCTGAATCAGGAGAGAAATATCAAGTCCTGTTTACATGATGAAACGGCCCTAATGATGGATTTGTTTATTACAAACCTATAGATTTTCACTTCACAAGCTGTTAATTTATGGACTGGACTCATGTGGATTGCTTGTGGCGTTTTTATCAGCTGTTTGGACTCTCATTCTGACGGCACCCATTCACTGGAGAGGATCCGTTGGTGAGCAAGAGATTTAATGATACATTTTTACAAATTTCTGTTCTGATGAAGAAACAAAATCATCTGCATCTTGGATGGCCTGAAGGGGACTAAATTCTCAGCAAGTTTTCATTCATTTTAATTAATTAGCTCGCTTCAGCCAATTTTTATGGCAGCATTGAATACATCCTTCTCAAAAAAAAAGGTGATCCCATAATTCACTGTGGCAAGTTTAGAGCAAAATTAATCCAAGATGGTGAACGAAGCAAGAAAAAGGTTCATGCATATATTAAAATGTCTTAATTTAACAGTTTTTTAAAGGGGTCATATTATGTTGCTAAAAATAACATTTTGTGTATTTGGTGTAATGAAATGTGTTTATGCGGTTTAAGGTTAAAAAAAACTGTACTGTACTGTACATTATTGTTTCTCCTCTATGCCCCGCCTTTCTGAAACGCGTCGGTTTTTACAAAGCTCATTGTTCTGAAAAGCGAGGTGTGCTCTGATTGGCCAGCTATCCTGTGCGTTGTGATTGGCCGAATACCTCAAGCGTGTGACGGAAATGCAACGAGACAAAAACCAGTAAAACACATTATAAACGAGGCATTTGTTGCATCCAGTGGGGACATAATTACGGATTATAATGACATATACTGTCTTTTTACACGTTGCATCGCGGCGCGTAAACATAAACCAAGTCTGCATTTGTGATCGGAGAAATGACAAGCAACAAGCGCTACTCTACACTGCTCAAAACTCGCATTTGAAACATCAGTGGCAAATTCTTTAAATATGAAAACATACTTACAGGCTGTGAGCTGTCATTGTAGTCTACTCTCCCAGGATCAGTAAACAGTCCTCCATAAAATGTGCTGCACACATCTGAATATTTGGGTTGAACTTTTCTGGAACAGTGTTGTAAATACAACTTAACCACTGAATTCTAGTCGTGTCCTCTTTTGGAAGGCCAAACAAAGTAATTTTTCTTTCGCAACAAACATGTGGCAGCAACAATAAAGTTATGCCTTCTTTCTTTGCGTGAACATTTGTTGGCGTTATGCAAATCTTCCCACACAGTGACGTGGACATGTGGGGGCGTGTTTAAACGAGACATTTTAGGAGGGCGTGGATGAGTCTTAACTTTCATAAAGAATATCTCTTTGGGTTTGTGACTTTAGTCTTTGTAACTTTAAGGATCTTATTTATTCACAAACAGCTTGTAACACCCCAAAGAGAAAGGAAAACTTGAAATCGCATCACATGACCCCTTTAAATATTATTAGAATACAGTAATTAATGTTGTAATGAAATTATAATATCTTTTAAAACATTAATTATCTTAATTTGAAATATACAAAAAAATAATAAAAATAAATTAAAATAATTGTATGGAAAATGTGCTTTGTATTTCATAGATATTAAAGCATATTTTTACAGTATACTGTTAGTTGAGCAACATATAGGTGTTACTTCCTATGTAGAGTGTTCTAAACTAGTCTTTTCATGAAGTTAGGGTGCCAAAAGTGCATCTCGCTCAGTTTGGAGCACATCTATAATGTCTGCAGACAGAATCTGGTACTTCACAGAAGAAATGAGGGAATAACCACTAAATCTGATGGCTTGTTTTGTGCTGTCTGTCAGTGATAAATGTGACCATATGAAAAGAGATGCGGTTTCACTATAAATGTTGTGCGAAACCATGGTTTCAGCAAGATTTGTGTTGCATTTGAAAACAATCATAACTGGTAAAACAATGGATGCATATAAACCCCAAAATCAGTTTCATATTTTAGAGTTAATCTGGTGCTTTGAATGTGAGACGGTGTTGTGAGACAGTGCTATAAATAACATTGAGATTCATCTAAGTTTTATAGCACACCACACGTCGATGATTGCCTGAATGTTCTGATAAAATATCTCTTCAGAAACATACTGTGAGTGGAATCCATTAAATCAGACAAAGGCACAATCATCATTAGCCTGGACTGGATGGTTGACAGAGTGGAAGGCTTCATTGTCCGTGGGAAGGGAATGTCCAGAGAGGCAATGCAGGGGTGAATACAGTTTGATCTAAAGGAACAGACAGGATAAGGACATGCGAACAGCAGGGTGTGATTAGACAGGAACAAAAAGCCCCCTTTAGCCGACCAGTGGCTCTTTGCTTCGCTCTTCTGAAGCTGACAGAAAATCACATTGACATTTCTTTTATTTGTCTGGGCCCAATTTAAAACTGAAAACTACATCCAAATGTGAAAATATGGCCTGGATTTTTTTCTTGGGCTCATGAAAAAACATGTTTGTTATGTCGTTTTAAAAAGTGGTGAAGAAATTTGGAGGCGTGGCTTTACTCAGACGTGAAGTCTCATAAATCGCGAATTTTAATTAGGTTGTGCACATTCATTTGTACTGTTTTAATAATTAAACTAAGTAAGTTTGGGGTCATTAAGGTTTTTTTTAAATTAAGAAATTGATTATTTTATTCAACAAATCAATTTAATTTAAAATTGCATAAAAGTATTTCAAATAAATACTGTTCTTTGGAACTTAACATTTATCAGAGAATCCTGAAAAAAAGTATCACAGTTTCCACAAAGACATTCAGCAACTGTTTTCAATATTGATAATAAGATTTTTTAAAAACAAATTAGCATATTTGAATTATTTCTTTAGGATCATGTGGCACTGAAGACTGGAGTAATGACTGCTAAACATTCAGCTTTGCATTACAGGAATACATTACATTTTAAAATATATTAAGATTGAAAACATTTATTTAAATTGTTTTAATAATTCACAGTATTACTACTTTTTTATTGTATTTTTAATCAAATAAATGCAGCCTTGGTGAGCGGAAGAGACTTCTGTTAAAAATGCATTTTCAAAATCAGATCTGTAATAGAATATGTGCTAATTTCTTAGTAAAAACTGAAATGTAAGTAATAAAATTAGAACATTTGAAAATTGATTGTAATATGATAATTGATGTGGGGAAGTCGTGGCCTAATGGTTAGAGAGTCGGACTCATAACCCAAAGGTTGTGGGTTTGAGTCTCATACCGGCAGGGATTGTAGGTGGGGGGAGTGAATGTACAGCGCTCTCTCCCACCTTCAATACCATGGCTGAGGTACCCTTGAGCAAGGCACTGCTCCCTGGGCGCTGCAGCATGAATGGCTGCTCACTGCTCTGGGTGTGTGTTCACTGCTGTGTGTGTGCACTTTGGATGGGTAAATGCAGAACACCAATTCTGAATATGTTACCATACTTGGCCACATGTCATGTCACACAAAATAATATACACACATTTTGAAAATTAAATTGAGCTAAACACATTCATGGATTCAATGGTCTTTCTAGATCTTCACCTCCAGAAATAGCAGAAGAAATCACTTTGACTCATTTTACTATTTTGTACTGAGGATTTATTTCCCAGATTCATGTTTCAATATTTCACTCTGTGGATGAACTGATGGGAAATGTGCCAGTGAGAGAAAATGTAGATGTCTGTCCTCTGCGTTATCTACAAATGAAAAATTTAATGAGCAGATTATGGACTCTCAGCTTCATATGTGTGGATTATAGGAGACGTTCTACTGAATGACAGAGAACATAATTACAGAGAACAATTACATTTCTAATGACTGTCAAACAGAGCAAAACAAGGTTTTGGCACATAGATCTCTTTAAATCTCAGTATTATTCTTCCTCTCACTTCTACATGGAGCTAGATGTGGTAAAGATTGAGATTTGGAAAATTCAGTGGCACACTGAATGTTTTTGCTGTATATTTATCAATGGTTTTAATGAGATTTGATTGCTGTAAGGCAAGTTGAATGTGTTCAACATGTGTGTTCGAATGGTTTTCTTGGACAGTAATAGATGTTTCTGATTCAATATTCTGAGTTTGTGATTATATTTAAACCACTTCAAGGAGACTATTATAAAATTTCTCTCATCACTTACTGACTCTACTGCTCTTTCAAAAACTTTATGACTTTCTTCTGTTAAACACAAATGCAGAATTTCTTGTTCTTTCCTACACTCTTAAAAATAAAGGTGCTTCACGATGCCATAGAATAACCTTTTTGTCTAAATGGTGCCATAAAGAACCTTTAACATCTGAAGAACCTTTCTGTTTCACAAAAGGTTTTTTGTGGCGAAAGAAGGTTCTTCAGATTATAAAAAGGTAAGAAAGAGATGGTTCTTTAAAGAACCTTTGACTGAATGGTTCTTTGTGGAACCAAAAATGGTTCTTCTATGGCATCGCTTGAAGAACCTTTTGAAGCCCCTTTATTTTTAAGAGTGTATATTATAAAAGTAAATGGCTGTCACGCGAGATTTTGACTTTAAATCTAAGTCGTTTTGTCATAAAAAGCTATTCAGACGCTTCAGAAAACTTGGAATCTAGACACATGGACCACTTTTATGGTGCTTTTTAGGCAAAACCTGAATAAAAGTAAAAGTTATTTCTAATAGATTTGTGCATCTTTCCTAATTGATTCACTCAAATTAAGACAGTTTTGTATTTTGTAATTTTGTATTAAAAAGTTTTCTGAAAAGGAATGTCAAAAATGTTGTAAATGTATTTTAAATATGCATTTGAGGCTTTATTTAATTAAATATGCACTAATTTGCATACATTTCGATTGTTATTTAAGAATCATTGTGATACTATTATACTTTTCTTTTTTTTTTTCAAAGTAGTTATTTACGTATGTGATACTCTCCAAAATGGTGCTATAGGGTGACGTGGAGGAGACGAATTGTTGAATAACGTCGTTATTTTTATTTTGTTTGCACACAAAAAGTATTCTCATAGCTTCGTAAAATTATAGTTGAACCACTGATGTCACATGGATTATTTTACTGATGTCCTTGCTACGTTTCTGAGCCTTGATCGTGTAAGGATCCTTGCTGTCTATGGAGGGTCAGAGAGCTCTTGGAATGCATCAAAAATATCTTCATTTGTGTCCCGAAGATAAACGAAGGTCTTACGGGTTTGGAACGACATGAGGGTGAGTAATTAATTACAGAACTTTCATTTTTGGGTGAACTATCCCTTTAAGGTGCTTTTTGTCCTTTTTAGCACTTGACAGAATGTGGTCCCCATCCACTTTTATTGTATGATCAAGAGATTCTGCTAAAGTTCTCAGTTTGTGTTTCACAGGAGAAAGTCAGTCACACAGGTTTAGAATGGACAAAATGTTTATATTTGGGTGCACTTTCTCTTTAACTGCACGTAAGTGCACTGCATTCTTCCAGAGCATGGGAACAGGAAACTTCTGTCTTATTTCACTCTCATTTTCTGCTTAATTTCCTCAATTCTGTCATTCGCCGTTTCTCCCTTTCTCTCCTTCACCCTGTAGATTCACAGCTTTTCACTCTGTCAAAAGTGCGCTGAAGACAGGTCACCCAGAAGATCTTTCCTCACTTTAATCTCCCTCTCCCAAACTCTCAGACTGGAGACACTTGAGCTGCGTTTGGTCTGAGAGGAGGAAGCTGTGTTGTTCTACCCCCCTGTCACTCTGTCCCCTTTGCTGTCTACCTCTTTGCCCCGAGCTGTCATGTCAGACGCCAGAGCCATGAAGGCAGCAGTAGAGAGATGGACGGCTGAGACAATGAGGGTGGCACCTGTGGGCACCTGCCTGCTTGTGATGACTCGGCCTTCCTGCGTCACTTTCACTCGACAGGGCCAGATGGGGCGTCCTGCCAGACTGAGGCTCTGTGTGCAGTCCAACTGCTCTACAGGATGACGTTAGCTGCTTGGATAGTGCGGTTCTCACAAGGGCAAGCACAGCAATGTCAAATGAGTTACTGAACTATCAAACTGCAATTTCGGGACTTTTTGCTTGTACAATACCTTTTTTTAATCCCCATTATATTTTAAATTCACTTCTTGACCAATATGTAAATGTACAATACACTCAAAAAAATCCATAAAGCCATAAATCCATAAAATCAGTGCACAATATACTGTAATAATATGAAGTAATTTTTTGTAAGTTTTCATTTATTTTTTTTTTTTTTACAGGTGTTCTATACCCGTACTTTGAATTTTTCACTGCATTGCATTGCGTTTTAGAGTTAACGGAAATGTCCATTAAATTAATGGATAATGTCCTAGCAGAAAAACCAGCATATTTATTTATTTATCATTTTATTTATAAGTACAGTGTACTATGTAAAATTTGGGGTTCAGTGAGATTTTTTCTTTATTTTTTAAAGAAATTAATTTTTTTTAGCAAAGATTTTGTTACAAACTATTTTTATTTTTTTATTCTGTTATTTTGAACATTGTATTTATTAAAAAAAACTGAAAGTAAACATATCATGCTTTAACAAAAATATTAAATAGCACAGCACAGCTGTTTTCAACATCTATAATAAGAAGAAATTGCAGCAATCTTGAGCAGCAAATCAGTATATTAGAATGATTTCTAAAGGATCATGTGACACTGAAGACTGGAGTAATGATGCTGAAAATTCAGCTTTGCATCACAGGAATAAATTATATTTTAAATATATACTCAAATATAAAACAGTTGTTTTAAATGATAATATTTCACAATATTGTTTTTACTGTATTTTTGATCAAATAAATGCAGCCTTGCCTAGAATAAGAGACTTCTTTCAAAAACATGACCCTAAAATTCTAGTTCAATTCTAGTTTAACTAATTTATGTGTTTTTGCAGACTAGTTTTCAATCCGAGAGGCGGGTATTATTGCATTGACTGGGTAATAAGCCAGACTTCTTTCAAAAACATGACCCTAAAATTCTAGTTCAATTCTAGTTTAACTAATTTATGTGTTTTTGCAGACTAGTTTTCAATCCGAGAGGCGGGGATTATTGCATTGACTGGGGAATAAGCCAATCACAGTGCATGAATGCTCTGCATCATCTGACTTGTCACCTGCATTTGCCCATATTTCCCCTCACGATCACGAGAACAAAATACATGCTTTTTTTAAAACATTATCCATTTGTGTAACTGTTGGACAGTATTGCTTTAAGAATAAGTGCTTTTAAATGCTGTTTGATCTTTCATATTTTACTCCTGTACTCAATTTTTTTTAATTTGATTTAAACCAAGTAATGTTGCAGTTGAAATAAAGATATATAGCCAACTGGTGAGTAACTTTAGGGTCACTTTTTTTTAAATGAATACTTTCATTCACCAAGGATGCATTAAATCAATAAAAAGTTTCAATAAGGATGTTTACAATTTTATGAAAGATTTCTATAAAAAATTGCTGTTCTTTTGAACTGTTTTCTATTAAATTAATGGATAATGTCCTGGCAGAAAAACCAGCATATTTATTTATTTATTATTTTATTTATAAATGCAGTGTACTATGTAAAATTTGGGGTCAGTGAGATTTTTATTTTTTTTTATGTTGCAGTTGAAATAAAGATATATAGCCAACTGGTGAGTAACTTTAGGGTCACTTTTTTTAAATGAATACTTTCATTCACCAAGGATGCATTAAATCAATAAAAAGTTTCAATAAGGATGTTTACAATTTTATGAAAGATTTCTATAAAAAAGTGCTGTTCTTTTGAACTGTTTTCTATTAAATTAATGGATAATGTCCTGGCAGAAAAACCAGCATGTTTATTTATGTATTATTTTATTTATAAATGCAGTGTACTATGTAAAATTTTGGGTCAGTGAGATTTTTATTTTTTTTAAAGAAATTCAGTTTTTTAGCAAATTGTAACAAAAATAATTGTTACAAACTATTTTTTTTTAATTCTGTTCTTTTGAACATTGTATTTATCAAAAAAACCTGAAAGTAAACATATTATGAGTTAAACAAAAATATTAAATAGCACAGCACAGCTGTTTTCAACATCTATAATAAGAAGAAATTGCAGCAATCTTGAGCAGCAAATCAGTATATTAGAATGATTTCTAAAGGATCATGTGACACTGAAGACTGGAGTAATGATGCTGAAAATTCAGCTTTGCATCACAGGAATAAATGATATTTTAAAAATATACTCAAATATAAAACAGTTGTTTTAAATGATAATATTTCACAATATTGTTTTTACTGTATTTTTGAACAAATAAATGCAGCCTTGCCTAGAATAAGAGACTTCTTTCAAAAACATTACAAAATATTGCTGACCCTAAAATTCTAGTTTAATTCTAGTTTATGTGTTTTTGATTAGTTTTCAATTCGAGAGGAGGGCATTATTGCATTGACAGGGTAATAAGCACACCAGTTTTTTAACATATATAATAATTATTATAATTATTATATTATAATTATAATTATTATAATTATTATTCCTCACATATTCTTTAAATTAACTTTAACAATAACATTAATATTCTTCCATTATCAAACGGCCATATAATGAACAATGGTGCAATGCTTTTGATGTTTTTGCTTTATAACCACTCTAAGCAGCTTTTTTTTATGCTGTTCTTTTAAACTGTTTTACAACTGTTTTTTTTTTTACCAAATCAGCATATTAAAATGATTTCCAAAGGATCATGTGACACTGAAGACTGGAGTAATGGCTGCTAAAAATTCAGCTTTGCATCACAGAAACAGATATTTTACAACGTATTGAAATAGAAAACAGGTATATTAAATTGTAATAATATTTCACAATATTACTGTTGTAACTGTATGTTTTATTAAATGAATGCATCGTATGAGACTTCTTTTAAAAACATAAAAAATCATACAGGCTACATGCACAAAGATTTTCTTTTTGTAAGTCATAGTGTTTCATGTTTATGGTGCGAATGTACCAAGATTCGTAATGTGAAATTAGACAAATTGGAGGAGCATGATGAAACTGAACTAAAATTCAATGGCAAGCATTCGAACCAAGGGCAAAAACATACAATGTCTGGATATTCAACTGCACTCAGGATGGAAAAATGCATGTACACCACTTACTCTGCCTCAGCCTGCCTCATTCACTACACTTGTGGCTCCTCTGGACTAATGGCATGGTTTTTGGTTGGCGTCATTGCCTGCGTTTTCACCGTTTCAAAACCTCAAGGCACCATTCTCCCATCTGGGGGTACTAGATGTAAATGTAGGGCCTGGACAATGCGCTGCTCATAATGAAAGCCTTTCCAGGCTCTTTATGATCCCTCTCATATTCTTCTCCTCTGATCAGGAGCTCTTTGTCCACCAGAACAGAGAGAAAATCAAGTCAATCTTCAGTAGCATGGCAGGCAGATGAGATCGTGTCACATGGTGGCTCTGCGGTCAGCTCTCACCTGAAGAAATGGCCAGTGATTCTCATTATCACCGTCTTTATGAATTCAAAAATAGAATCTGGCAGGTGTGCCCCGAATCTGACAGGACATCACACAGAGACCCGCTCAGCACGGCACCTCTCTGCTCGGCTTAAGGACGCCGTGGGAAATTCACGCTCAAAATCCATGATGCCAACCTGCTGTGGCAGGATGAAAGCCCGTCCTGCAATGAAAGCAATGACAGAGCGGGATGACTTCGTAGGAGAAGGAGACAAACAGAAAGTATCATTTTGTAGAGGATATTGTTTTGGAGCGTGCTTTTCTAAACATATTCTTATTCATTGTTATGCTGCTCAACGGCGGCTTTTTCCCAAGCTGTTGATGACTTAATAATTAATGGATTCCAACAGCTCAATAAAACATTCGGCTGGGTTTGGACCAGGTGCATTTTGGCGCATGCAGGTCTGAGCCAATGTCACCCAGTCAAAGCTCATTCACCTAAACAGCCCGAGATCCACGAGTAAATATGGCATTGATCTAAATGTCAGGCCTGTGAAATATTAAAAAAAAATAAACTAAACCTTCCTGATTAAAACATCTGATGAAGAATGCTGAAATGTTCTATCATTTTATCTGTCGTTCTATCATTCTATCTGTTGTTCTTTCTATCTATTGTTCTGTCATTCTGTTGTTCTATTTGTCATTGTATCATTCTGTCATTTTATTCTGTTCTATCGTTTTATCATTCTATCTGTCATTCTATCATTTTATCATTCTGTTCTATCATTCTAACTTCTATCTATTAGTCTTTCGTTCTACTTATCATTTTGTTGATCTTTAGTTCTATCTATCTATCTATCTATCTATCTATCTATCTATCTATCTATCTATCTATCTATCTATCTATCTATCTATCTGTCTATCTGTCTGTCTGTCTGTCTGTCTGTCTGTCTGTCTGTCTGTCTATTGTTCTATCTATCTATCGTTCTGTCGTTCATTCTATCTGTTATTCTTTCATTTCTATCATTCTATCTGTTGTTCTATCTATCTATTGTTCTGTTGTTCATTCTATCTATCGTTCTATCTGCCATTCTGTTGTTCTATTTGTCATTCTATCATTCTATTGTTTTATTCTATCCTTCTATCATTTTATCTGTCATTCCATCATTCTGTTGTTCTATTCTATTCTATTTTATTCTATCTGTTGTTCTATCTATCTATGGTTCTGTCTATCCTTATTTCTGTTTTATTTGTCATTCTATCATTCTATCATTCTATTCTATTCTATTATTCTATCTGTTCTATAATGTTCTGTTCTATCTTTTCTATTCTGTTGTTCTAACTAAACTAAACCTTCCTGATTAAAACATCTGATGAAGAATGCTGAAATGTTCTATCATTTTATCTGTTGTTCTATCATTCTGTCTGTTGTTCTTTCTATCTATTGTTCTGTCATTCTGTCTATCATTCTATCTGTTGTTCTATTTGTCATTGTATCATTCTGTCATTTTATTCTATTCTATCGTTTTATCATTCTATCTGTCATTCTATCATTTTATCATTCTGTTCTATCGTTCTATTTTTTAGTCATTTGTTCTACTTATCATTTTGTTGATCTTTAGTTCTATCATTATCTATCTATCTATCTATCTATCTATCTATCTATCTATCTATCTATCTATCTATCTATCTATCTATCTATCTATCTATCTATCTATCTATCTATCTGGCTGTATGTCTGTCTGTCTGTCTGTCTGTCTGTCTATTGTTCTATCTATCTATCGTTCTGTCGTTCATTCTATCTGTCATTCTTTCATTTCTATCATTCTATCTGTTGTTCTATCTAATGTTCTGTCTATCATTCTATCTGTTGTTCTATTTTTCATTCTATCATTCTATTCTATTCTGTTGTTCTATCATTCTATCTGTCATTCTGTCTGTTGTTCTATCTATCTATTGTTCTGTTGCTCTGTCATTCTATCTGTTGTTCTGTATGGCATTATATCTATTGTTATCTCTACTTTTATATTAAAGTACCCCCTGAAATTTTAAGTTAAAATTACAATAATCTATCAAAATATAAGCTCATGGTTCTCTAATGTCAGCCTTTTTAATATAAGGCATCTGCTTATTGTTTGCCTAATGCTGTAATACAGTTTTCTCAATTGCTTTGGCACCTTTTTCGAAACAATCTTAACATTCTCTAAACTGTGAGTGCAAATGTCACAACTGTTTGCTGGAACTTCAGAACTTTATTGCATGTCTGCAAAATGTAGTTACTCACCCAAAACATTTAATTCATGCTTCAAAACCTAGTTATCATGTCAGTAATTTGGCCAAAGCCACCAGAATATAAAATATTTTTGTCATCGTGTGAGCCACGCTGGTCAAAATGTTTAGTTGTTTTTTCACCATGACAGTCAACCATGGAAATGAAGGTTTTATAAAAAATCTGATATTTGTTGAGAAGAGTCAATAGTACATAGAAAAAAAAGTATATGAACATTTGTATATATGCAGTACATTTATTTTTGTACGAATGCATTACATATAAGTGAAATCTTGCTTGTCCAATTACTGTACATTTCATATTTCTTATGTTACCACAAATACACAAAAATACTTATTTTGAATACTTCAAAAATTATTCTTGGTGGACATCCTGTCGCTCTTGTTGGTCAGGCCAAAGATTTTCATCAACATCACATCTGATGTTTTCCATTGCCATGCACCGGGGAAAAAATCTCCTTGAATGCCGCACCCATCCCCTGCAATGATCAGCTGTGATGTCCTCACATGCAGCATTCATGGCATCCAACAGAGACATCTGATCTTGTGGTCTATGATCATATACTTTCCACCTCCATGCTGAAAAAAAAACTCTTCTATTGGATTTAGGAATGGAGAGTATGGTGGAAGGAACTCCACTGTTATCCTTTCATGTGCAGCAAACCAGTCCCTAACAATGTTGGTTCGGTGGAAGCTGACATTATCCCAGACAACAACATAATTAGGCAAATGTGGTCTAACTAAACCTCTTTCTTGTTCTGGAATCAGTTCTCTGTAAAGTGTGTTTAGGAAGGCCAGGAGAAGTTGGGTATTATAGGGCCCAATGTGTGGAATATGTGTGCTCACACCATTCTCTGAAATGGCAGCACACATTGTAATATTGGCCCCACGTTGGCCTGGTGTGTCAGTTGTGGCTCGGTGTCCAATGAGATTGCGACCACGTCTCCGGCCTTTGGACAGATTGAACCCGGCCTCGTCCACAAAAACAAGAATGTGGGTTGTTTCATGTCCTTCTAACGCCATGATTCTCTACGAAGAAACACAGAAACAAAATAAAGTAAATTTTTATTCTAGAGTTCAGTAAATGTTTTCTCTTCTTATGGGTTTCTAAAACTTCAAGTAATACAGGCATCTTAGAAGTACAGTAAAACTCACTAAGTGCCCACCAATAGTTTACCTGGACATACTGCACTTTGGATCTCTGATGGAATTGTTGGCTATGACCATGTTGCAAATTTCTTGTTCTTGCTGATGGTTAAATACTGCTGCTCTGCCACCAGCGCGAGGTTGTTGTGCGGTTCTATAGAATGTACAAATAGACTTGCATTTATCTTTACAATATTGTTGTTTATAAAAATGCTTTACATACTGTAAAACAAAAAACATAAATACATATTTACCTGTTTTCTCTATGAAAGAATGTGCCAAAGCATTTGCAATTTGCTCAAATCAATAAGAAATTCCAATCTGATGTGAACAAGAAGCGAATTGTTCAGAGATCTGAACTTATTGTTTCGGGAAAAAAAGTTTCATTCGAGAATTGAGCCAAAGCAAATGAGAAAAACTGTAATATAGTAGTGTCAATTAATCAGCAGAACTGAAGTGGAACTGGAACTATTGTCCAGAATTGGAATTATATTTCTGTATTTACTTATAATTCTGTTATATTTCACAGCATCAGACATATTTTTGCATGAAACAAATGTGTCATTGTGTGTGAATATTCATATCCATGCATGTGAATTAATGCATGCTTGGACTTGCCTTCATGTGTGTTTTGGAGGTCAGGAAACAGAGGGCTCATGCAAACCTTCTCCACTTCCTCTGGGAGATCTGCTTCTCCACCAGCCTGCTTGCAGACTTTTTTCTTCCTTCTCAGAAACTGATTTAAGTGGGTCCCCAGGGTCCTCACCTCGCCATATATCCAATGCACTGTTTGGATTTACTTAACAGTATCCTCATGTTGCAAATGGAGAATGAACTAAAATCAATGGAAACGTCATCACAGGAGAGCTACCGTTCTGTTTTCTTCCATCTGCTGACCTTGTGGTGCTCAGACCACCATTGATTTTTCCAATGAACAGTGTAAGAATGTATATAAGAGCTTTCATAACAGTGTTTAGGTTCTTGTTTATTTCTAAAGCCATTAACACAGAGGCTGATCATTAAAAACAGACATAAAGCAATGGTTTCTTCTCGCCATATTCATTTGGATATACAGCAAATGTGAATTGGATGGCAGCGGTATCTAATTTAAATTAGCTTTGTTGATTTGCGGTTCATGCGTACTGTTGGACACCATTAGAGCTAATGTTTTCATAATTACTGAGCATTAAAAAAATCAGGCTGCATTTCAGAACCAGCTGCCTTAACAGAACTAGGCAGTAGATTATAGGCCCAGAGCGCTCTGAATATTTACCAGCAGCACATGCTGTCATATCTTTGCTTTTTCAAAATTTGCATTTAGTTTCATACGCCTCTGTTGTGGCATGTGTATGCGTGTGGTTTGGTTTTTCTTTCAGGTGGTGTGAAGATCATGTTTATTCATCTCCGAGTCCCAACAGTGTCTTTTGGCGTTCCTCTGCCACCCTTTCGGTGCACTGTGTCCCTTTTTGACAGGCATTTCCCACTGAGGTGAGAGCACACAAAACTATTGCATTTTGGATCTGTTATTTGTGAAAAAACTGCATAGGGAGAATGTAAATAAGACTTTATTTATCTCATCAATATCGCCTTTGTTCCTCCACCCACCACTCACATCAGTACCCGCTTGCATTTCTTTCCTAACATGCTGGTCTTCCTATATGCATTTTAATAAATTGAACAAATGTTTTTTCTGATTCATAATAAAGCAGTAAGGAAAGAGGGATGCAGTGCAGTATTGCATTAGGATTGGTGCTATAATGGTGCTATAATGGACTTCTCAAGGTTAATGGTGTGTGAGAGTGAAAGAGAGGGAGACATTACATTTGTTCCTCCTACAGTTTCAATGGACACTGTTTTTCTTTGACTAATATATAAGAGGATGTTTCTTCATCTATGGGCAGTTTGGACTTTAGATATACTGTATCTTGGTATACCAAGAAGAACTTAAACGCTTAAACTAGTTTTAGTTATTTAATATGGCCCAACATTGAATATTAATGCAAAACAGGAATTGTTTTATTTTATTTTTTTATTTGGTTTGTTTTGTTTTTTATACTTAAATGTCATGAACAAACATCATATCCACTATCTTAAATTGCTTGTAGATCACCTATGGTGGAAATTAAAATTGTTAATTTAAATTTAAATGTATTATTAATTTAATTTTAACATTATTTTAAAATTACGTTTTAAACCGTTACATTTTTGATAAAATTTTTGGCTCCATTGTCTTTGTATGAGACATTTTATTTCTAGGATTTTATACATCCTTAATACATACAATTAAATAATATTTTCAAACATTTGACATAGTGGTGGCTTTATTGGAAATTATACACAATATTCTGTTCAATAAAATTTACCTTGATTTTTTTCTTTGTGTTAGATGTTTTGATCTTTATTTAAATTATCATAGCCATCATATGTTTACTTTATTATTATTATTATTGTTATTAAACCATCATCATCATTATTATTATTATTATTATTATTGGTTTTATATGGTTTTATGTGTAAAAAACATTTGGATCTAATTTCTTCTTTAAAAAAATATTTTCAACTTTAAAAAACATAAGATTTATGTAGGTATAGCGTATAGGAGAACAATGAATTGTTTATGTATTTTCAAATGTCTCAATAATAATAATAATCATAATAAAGATACAAAATGAATAAAAATAAGAATGAAAACAATGATATATACACACACACACACACACACACAGACACACAGACAAACATATATATATATATATATATATATATTTATATA
>NW_015505827.1:373629-384751 GCF_001515645.1 Sinocyclocheilus grahami
CACACATATATATATATATATATATATATATATATATATATATATATATATATTCAATAAAAATATAAAAATATAAATGAAAACTATGATAACATATATAATACGATATGATTTTTTAATATTTAAAATAGAATGTCTAGATGTCTTTTTGTTTTGTACCCAATTAACATTTCATGTTTAATGATTTTCCTCTGGCGACCATGAGGAAAGGCACTATATAGTTAAAACATATATTCAATTATTGTTTTTCGAAAAAGAGTAGCTGCTATTTTTGCTATCAGCATATTACAACCTGTTGTTGATATCAAGCAAGGTTACACAAACAGCAACTTGATAATAAGGCATTAGAGGATTCAGATTCTATAATGATAATTAACAAAATAATCTGTCTTCATTTGCTAATCCTCTAATTGAGTTGCACTGCTGGCTACTGAGCTGCATAGATGATTTTCCATTAGCTAGATGCCATATAAATATTCATTCTTTGAATAAGATGCCATATTCACAGGATACAGGCAAATACACACCCAGAACTGCACAAAGGAATTGTACGCAGGCATTACACTCATTTAAAATAATTCAAAGACTCTAATTGATGCTGATTTGGCTAATTGGACAGTAATAGTCTTCTTGGTTGTATGCCATGCACAGTGGTGCATTATGTATTGAGGGAACTTGGATTCATTTCGTGATAATCAGCAATGCTATGGTTCTGACACAAGCAACCTGATGTTTTCCTCTCTGTGTTTGAAGCCCAGTTTACAGGCGTCATCCATTGCCAGCTGTCTAGCCTGGTTCTTTCCAATAATATGACTTGTGTACATTTTTGTAAGTCGCTGAGAGACAGACAGTCAACGAGAGACAGAGACAAGATGAATGAGCGTCTGAAGCCTACAGACAGCAGAGCCTCAAGACGGCTCTCATGCAATCATGTGGGAAGAGCTGTACAAACAGATCTAAATTTCTGACAGATAGATTGACAGTCTATATCAGTGCAGCCAAACAAACATGCTTCTCAGCATCTGTTATATGTTCTTGTCATCATCTGGAAACCCGTAACTGGGAATCAATCTGCTTTGATCCATCTCTACTATAGATTCCAGCAGCTTGAGATGTTTTTCAGAGCACAGGCAGTTTTTCAATCAAGTGTCAATGAAACGCACAGATTACAGGAAAAAGGTGATGTCTTAAGCCAGAAATGCACTGGTGATCTGCTTCTGGGAAACTCTTCTCTCTATTGACCTGCCAAATTGATGCCAAGGACAAAGGATATTTTGATTGTGTTTTACACTATGCATGCCATGTATACATAAAAATTGTGGATGAGCCTTTATCTGGACAATATTTAATGTATAATTCATCCATATCTCTCTGTGTAACTACATGGTTTTGAATAAAAATGTGTAAATATAAATAAGCTATATATGTGTATAGTTACTTGTTTTTAATATAAATTTCTTAAATGTATACATTTACTAAGTATATTAGTGTTGTTTCTATATACATTTGTAAATATACATTTAATATAAATCTTAAGTATAAACCTAAAATTAAATGTATAGTCAATAACAATAGTAATTTCACACACTATATATAAAAATGTAATATTAATACATATCATTGAATATAAAATTCAAGTTTATAAATTGAATTTAGTAAATGTATTAGTTGTTTTTAAGTGTTAAAAAAAATAAAAAAATAAAATATTCCAAACACGACAGGACACAAGAGTAAATCAATACAACAGCAGGTTTATTGAAGACTGAGGCAGGTGCAGACAAGACATAGATGTGAAGGTAAGTATCCAGGTAACTGTAAGGCATGGGTAGCTTAACTGGGTGAAGTAATGTGTCCTTTCCTTCCTTTCAGGAGGAATGCCAGGAACAGTGGATCGGTGGAGCGCTGCAGTACTTGGCGGTGCGTAAACAGAGAGGTGAGTCATGCTAAGCAACTGCAAGACCAGACAATGAGAGAGTGGAGTGAGCATGTCTTTATAGGGAGCTTAATTGGCAGTGACAGGTGAGGAGGATCAACTGATGGATTTCAGGTGTGAGTGATTGGCAAGGGAGTGCAGGTGAGTGGCAAGAGGGAGGCTGGGAAATGCAGTGCATAGGCGGATCAACTGGTGACTGTGACACATGTTGGGTTTCCATATTTAATGAGGACATTCCATGGCCGTAATGGTTTATATACTGTACAAACTTTTTTTTTAATTGCCCTACACCAACTCTACACCTAAACCTACCCCTAACAGGAAACATTTTGCATTTTTAGATTTTCAAAAATCGTCATTCTGTATGATTTATAAACTTGTTTCCTTGTGGGGACCAAAAAAATGTCCCCACAAGGACAATGATTTCGGATATTGCCATCTTTGTGGGGACATTTTGTCTGAACCACACACACACACACACTTATTTGGACTAAAATACACTTTCCTGGGGCGAGGTTTGCTATTGGTGGTATCCCTGTATGGCAGAGAGCCACAGTCAATAACCTTAAGACCTAGAGCAATGACACACAACCCGGCAGACAAATGTGTGGTATTGTATGCAATTGTGTCTTCAGTTGGCCGCCCTCTGATGGCTTTGGGCTCATCGATTATCCAGCAGCAATGGAGTGAGTAATAGAGGTCACACACACAAACACACACAGGCCTGAGAACTCTGAAAGAGTCAGCAATATACGCAGAAAAAGAGCATATTTATCATTTACTATCCTTAAAGGTTCTAAAGACTACAAGTTCTGCATTAAAGCTCTTATCCTAGTGTGTTTGAGAATAGAGATTGCGAGGTTGTACTCTGATGGGGGATAATGACTGTGATTAAGTCATAGCATTCATTCTCCTCTCTAATGTATTGCAAATAGTGGTGTTTACTTAGAAATCGTCGCATAAACAAAGTGAAATGGGGCCCAAAAGCAGCTATTGACAAAAGGAGCTTTGTGTGGTTTTATTTCTTGCATTGCCAAACCCCACATTAATGTCACTCTTTCAGGGAAAATGGGCTTCTTCTAATCCTTTTTTAAGCTCTACAACTTAAACACAATGGTAGTCAATGTGAAAGATATTTGAAAAGCCAAATGTTTTTGGCAAGTGCTTTTCATGTTCTGTAACAGCTGACAGGTTTGAAGGTGTTTTTAGGAAGCATTCAAGACGTTTCTTATTATAGGTGAATGGAGGTGGACATGCTAAAGAAATCGCAAACTGTTTTTGGCAGTGTTGATCTTCTATTAGTAAATGTTTTTGGCAAGTGCTTTTCATGTTCTGTAACAGCTGACAGGTTTGAAGGTGCCATGTTTTTAGGAAGCATTCAAGACGTTTCTTATTATAGGTGAATGGAGGTGGACATGCTAAAGAAATCGCAGACTGTTTTTGGCAGTGTTGATCTTCTATTAGTTCTGCTTCAGCTGGTTGAGCCCAAGCAAAAAGCATCTAAATTACAAATGGCAACAAGCAAAAATGTGAAACTGATCTGAGAGGGTTTTGTTTTATTTCTCAAGGTCATGTGCAATGTAGCTAATGGGGCCAAATGTGTTTTCATTTGTCTGTTTGTGATCTGTAAACCCCAAAATTATTTTTAAAACATTTTGGATTATACAACAAACCAAATGACAGTTATTATAGCACAAACACACTTTTAAAGCAAAACATTTCACACACAGAGGGTTTTGAATGATAAACATACGGCACAACCAGTGCAGTCCGATTCGCGAACCAATGGCTTTTATAAGCTGATTCTAATTCATTGTCTGATTATTAAATGAATCAGATCTTAGTAGTTATGTAAAAAAAAACGTATAGCATGACCATTACTGCCCAATTCCTGAATGAATGACTCTTATGAGCTGGATGTTTTTAGTGATTCAAAAAATACAGCATGACCCTTATTGTTAGATACCCAAAAGAATTACTCTCATGAGTTGGTTCTTTTTAGTGAATCTAATAGAATACAGCATGATCAATATTGTCTAAATCCTGGAGAAATCACTCATATGAACAAATTATTTTTTTGTGAATCAAAAACATAATGCACAACCATTATTGTCTGATTCTAAAATTAATAATTCTTAGGGGCCCTATCTTTTTAGTGAGTTGAAAATCATTGTCCCAGTTCCTGAACAATTGACTCTAAGATGTTTCGTTTTACTGAATCTAAGTACAGTATGATAATTATTGTCTAATTCTCAAAATAATGACTAATATGAGCCAGTTCTTTTAAGTAAATAAAAGCCCATTTTACAGTGTAAGTGTCTGATTCATGAGAATGAAAATGAGCCAGTTACAACACTTTATTATTTAAACTTTTTTTTTTAGTCAACTGGCTCAGGAGAAAAGCTCTGAAAAAAATCATCACTTGTTTGCAGATGCTGCTTGCTTTGATATTTTGTATATGAAATGGCATTTAGACATTAAAGCTAATTTAGTCTGAGAGACATTTAGTGAATATGATATTAAATTTAAGTAGTTATTTTTCTTTATGTGTGTTTTTTATTATTCCTTTGATTTTATGGTGTTTCCTAAAAGCCCCATCAGTATCAATTTATGTAGAGGGAAATGCATTTATGTATAAAGGAAGTGCAGTATAAAATAAATGGGCTGTGGTGATTGTCTGTGGCAGTACGGCTATGCACTCTTCTGTATCTTAGGAGACTTAAGTACGGGGAACATACAGGTGAGTGACTCTGAACTGATGTTCTGACCCCTATTCTATTGCGATTGATCACTTTGACCATCGTAGCCAACCTCATATTTCATATTTCCCTCGAGGCACTTTCCTGTTCAGGGAAGGAAGTCGAGCAGAGTCTGTCCCCTTTACCCAGCCATTCATTTTCCTCTTACTGTTGAAAAATAGCTAGAACAAGTAGTGATGCTATTAACATATGCATAAAGTTTCAAAACAGTCTTATGCATTTCATTTTGAGCAAGTTTCAGTGTATGTGACAGAATGCTTGGATATATATTTTTTTCTTTATTTTATAAATTTTTTGAATTCTTTTCAGTGTTTAGTTTTGTCTGGCTATCCAATGAGATAATGAATTAACAATGAAAGTCTTTTCTCTGCCAGCTAAAATGAGTAATTTATAAGGGAGTCTGCGTTTCAGATGAGGGCAAGAATTACAACCCTTCATCAGACAGACTTTAGTACTGACACCAGTAGAATATTCTTCAGTTTTTGATACTGTCTGACAACATAAGCCAAAGACATCGTTATGGTTATAGTAAAAAAAAATTTATATATTTTCTACATTTCATGTTTCCATGCATGGCTCTTCTGTCTGTTCCTGTCCATCAAAGCACCCATGGCTTTGATCTTCTCTTTTTGGTTTGTCTCTTTGGCTGATATAAGGGTTCACAATCAACAGAGATCTGCCACTTATTTTTTTTACTGTCAGGACACACAGATGCTGCCAAATCAGATGGAGAGTGACATTTTGTGTCTCAACTAAAAGAGTATGAACATTTATTCGAGTTGGGAGGAAATTAATTTTCTTCTTTTATGAAAAGTCCCTTGTATCACGATATGCTGGCTGGTAGAACATTGATAAAATGTTATGTTTATATGCACATGATGGTCACTGGATCAGATTGGTTCCTTATGATTCCTTAAAGGAAAAGTTCACTGTCCCAAAAGTTAAGAAAATATTCTAAAAATGTACTCACCCCTCAGTCCATCTGAGATGTAGATGAGTTTGTTTCATCATCATAACAGATTTGGAGAAATTTAGCTTGTTCACCATTGGATCCTCTGCGGTGAATGGGTGCCGTCAGAATGAGTCAAGTCAAGTCAAGTCACCTTTATTTATATAGTGCTTTTAACAATACAGATTGTGTCAAAGCAACTGAACAGCATTAATTAGGAAGATAGTGTGTCAATAATGCAAAAACGACAATCGTAAACACTCATTTTTCAGTTAAAGACAGTTCATCATTCAATTCAGTGATGTCATCATCCAGCTCAGTTCAGTTTAAATAGTATCTTTACAATCATTTGCAATCAAGTCAACGATATAGCTGGAAATAAAGTGTCCCCAACTAAGCAAGCCAGAGGCGACAGCGGCAAGGAACCAAAACTCCATCAGTGACAGAATGGAGAAAAAACCTTGGGAGAAACCAGGCTCAGTCGGGGGGGCAGTTCTCCTCTGACCAGACAAAACCAGCAGTTCAATTTCAGGCTGCAGCAAAGTCACATTGTGCAGAGGACTCATCTGGTTCCTGTGGTCTTGTCCCGGTGGTCGTCTGAGACAAGGTCTTTACAGGGGATCTGTATCTGGGGCTCATCTAGTTGTCCTGGTCTCCGCTGTTTTTCAGGGCTGTGGAGGTCCTTTCTAGGTGCTGATCCACCATCTGGTCTGTCCATAATGAGAGTCCAAACAGCTGATAAAAACATCACAATAATCCACAAGTAATCGACACAGCTCCAGTCCATCAGTTAAAGTCTTATGAATTGAAAAGCTGTGTGTTTGTCACTTCTGACCAAAATACGAGTCCATAATAATGCTTTCTACAGGGTTTGTAACAACATGAGGATGAGAAAATATTGACAGAATTTCTTTAGAAGTTCTTTAGAAACATAATGCTGTTGACACAAATCAAATAATCTGTAACAAAATCTTGTCAAATGTCATATTTTGGAAATCTTCAATTTGATTATTGAGCTGCCTTACAAAAATTACAAATCAACAAACAAATGACTCTTTACTGGATAATAATTTGTATGTTTGTCTTTCGCAATTACTTTTCAATGGGTTGAAAAGTTGAGAAGCAAAGGAGTTTTTTTTTTCTAGTGCATGGGATCAATCTCAAGACGTAATTCTATTGTTCAACAAGCTCTCTTCTGTCCCTGGCCGAATCCCTTCATGCCATGTTCACACACCCTAATTTGATTTCTTGTACGCACACACACTCTAACCTTATTTTCTCACACACTGGAAACAAGTTAAGCTCGCCTCTCCTCTGCTGTTCCATTATAGGCAAGGAAATGATGTAAGCACAGATACTGTCAGTGTCAGCAGCAAGCTGTAATAAGATCGGATGCGCTGATCTATTCTGGGTCCCGTTTCTTTTTCAAGGTCTCAAGTGGGAGAGAGTCAGAGAGAGGGAGGAATTTGATTGTACAAGCTTCACTTTACGAACATTCATCATCAAGATGAGTTAGCTGATTTGTGATTGAGCATTTAGGTAAACTGTTAGCAGGGGAAGCATTTGAAGTGATGTGATCCTCTAGGTCACTGTGCTTGCCAGCGAATGTTTTCGGCCTCGTGCCAGCTTGCCAACAGCACTTGATTGTGAAGGGAATGAAACTGATAATAATGTTTCTGATATCTGCTGTTCCCCTCTGATAATGCAAGAAACTGTGTTTGCATAATTCACTGATGAATAAAACATTTCACCATCAGCCCTAATTGCACTGAATGAACAATCAAAATGGACCGTTTCAGCAGCGATGAATAAACGAATAATCAACTTTCTAATTGGCTTTAAACAAGTTAATTTAATGATGACAGGGATGGAATTTATATGAAGGTGCAATCAATTAATAACAATGAAAATGTGTATCCTCATCATCAGTCTGGTGAACATACTGTAGAAATGTCCGAGAGTTTCTCTAGTCACGGCAGGTTGCAAACCTGAAACATGCTGAGTGTACATAGATGAACCCTGACTCTCAGCTTTCGTTGTGAGGCATAAAAAGCTCCAGGTAAACAGTCAAGAGGGCTACCCTTAAAGACTTCAGGTGAGTGATGTAACTTTCAAAACTCACAACACTCCATTCCCTTCATTTAGTTTTAATATGACTCATGCAATGTGATGATTCCCTCCCTCCTTCACTTTCATCCATTCTCTCTTTTTGAATGCTTTGTGTTATTGCAGCACTATTAAGCATGTTTTACAATTTCTTTAAACACCATGTCACCACTTAATTGTGTGAACTGGACTTTTTTACCCACTACATTCTCATGCAAAACATGCTGCACAGTAAATTCATGTAATCAGTGTGTTTAATTGATCTGTCTCTTTCTGTCCCTCACACAGTCTTTCATACACACGTCACCCACATATCGTTGTGTGCATGTATATCATTTGTCACAGTGTAGATCAGCGGGTGGGCGGACAGAGGTTTGCAATGACAGTTTAATACATGTGACCCCCAGCCATTCGCTGCTGTCCCAGCAATTACATTCATCCCTTCAATTAATCAGAGGCACCAGCATTCCCCGCTCCAGGGACTAAGAGGAAGAAAACGACCCGATTCACTCCTCTCTAATTAGTCCGCTAATCAAAACGGTTTTAGCCTGACTGGCCTCCAGCTCTGAAAAAGCTTTACATTGCAGATTAAAACTTAAAAAATAATAATAATAACTCACCCAAAATGAATTTTCTACCATCATGTACCACAGAGGGCAAGATTTTTTAGGCTATAATTGTGCACATTTTGGTGTGTTCTTACGCAAGATAAAAATGTCTAAATAATTCCATTAGTATGTAGCCAAATAAAGTATTTTTAAATAAAATAATGCAAAATAAATACAGATTTATGTTTAGAAATATTTATGGTCAGAAGGATATTTTTGAATGCTGTTTGGATGTCTGTGTGTTGTTTGGAGGCTGATTATTCTGTCCTGTGATTATGCATCTATTTGAGAGATTTAACAGAAAGCCTGTGCTGACAGCAGCTTGACTGAGATGGAATTGTGGGAGAAGGGAATCACCTGTTCTGTTTTCAGAGCGTAGGCCCAAAATGACTGCATGATGTCAGGCTGTGAGCCGTCAGTCAGTCTATGTCTCGTCGTGTTGTTTTTAGCTCTCAATAGTGGCAAAGCACGCCGCTTCAGAAATAGCCATATGGACTAAGGGAGTGGCGACTGCCGAATGTTGTCCTATTTTGACACACCACACCCTTGGGCTCATTTTTTTCTTTCCAAAAGTGTTTCTGTTACTGGTATATTACAGCACTAGCAATGCCAGTGTCATGGCTTTGATTCCCAGGAAAAACCTTTTCATTATTATTATAACTGAAAAAATATTTTAATGATAAGATGTATACCTATAATGAATTATTTATTTTGGATATCTATATAGAATCTATAATATATACAATTTTAAAGGGGTCCTATTATGCTCTTTTACAAATTGATCTGTCTCTTTCTGTCCCTCACACAGTCTTTCATACACACGTCACCCACATATCGTTGTGTGCATGTATATCATTTGTCACAGTGTAGATCAGCGGGTGGGCGGACAGAGGTTTGCAATGACAGTTTAATACATGTGACCCCCAGCCATTCGCTGCTGTCCCAGCAATTACATTCATCCCTTCAATTAATCAGAGGCACCAGCATTCCCCGCTCCAGGGACTAAGAGGAAGAAAACGACCCGATTCACTCCTCTCTAATTAGTCCGCTAATCAAAACGGTTTTAGCCTGACTGGCCTCCAGCTCTGAAAAAGCTTTACATTGCAGATTAAAACTTAAAAAATAATAATAATAACTCACCCAAAATGAATTTTCTACCATCATGTACCACAGAGGGCAAGATTTTTTAGGCTATAATTGTGCACATTTTGGTGTGTTCTTACGCAAGATAAAAATGTCTAAATAATTCCATTAGTATGTAGCCAAATAAAGTATTTTTAAATAAAATAATGCAAAATAAATACAGATTTATGTTTAGAAATATTTATGGTCAGAAGGATATTTTTGAATGCTGTTTGGATGTCTGTGTGTTGTTTGGAGGCTGATTATTCTGTCCTGTGATTATGCATCTATTTGAGAGATTTAACAGAAAGCCTGTGCTGACAGCAGCTTGACTGAGATGGAATTGTGGGAGAAGGGAATCACCTGTTCTGTTTTCAGAGCGTAGGCCCAAAATGACTGCATGATGTCAGGCTGTGAGCCGTCAGTCAGTCTATGTCTCGTCGTGTTGTTTTTAGCTCTCAATAGTGGCAAAGCACGCCGCTTCAGAAATAGCCATATGGACTAAGGGAGTGGCGACTGCCGAATGTTGTCCTATTTTGACACACCACACCCTTGGGCTCATTTTTTTCTTTCCAAAAGTGTTTCTGTTACTGGTATATTACAGCACTAGCAATGCCAGTGTCATGGCTTTGATTCCCAGGAAAAACCTTTTCATTATTATTATAACTGAAAAAATATTTTAATGATAAGATGTATACCTATAATGAATTATTTATTTTGGATATCTATATAGAATCTATAATATATACAATTTTAAAGGGGTCCTATTATGCTCTTTTACAAAGTCTTGATTTTGTTTTGGCGATGTCCTAGAACAGGCTCTCATACTAGGTTGTTCGAAAAACACATTCTTTTTCACATATTTTACATGATTACAACACCTCTCTCCCCAGTCTGGCATGAACGGCTCGAATAGTTCCTGTATCAAATGAAAGCCCGCCTTCTGAAATACGAAATGTGCTGTGATTGGTTAGCTGGGCCAGTGTGTGTTGTGATTGGCTCCACTTGGCGCATGGTCGGGAAATGACATGCCCCTTACCATAGCCACCTGCTGCAAGCTTCAGTGTAAATATTGCGTCAAAATCAAATCAATTTGAGTGCAATTTAAACCCGGATGATTGTAACCACTCTAAGTTCGTCTGTCTTGGGAAAGCTAGCGTGTCTCTGGCATTGTGATAACACTCATTGCCTTCTCTAGTGCAGCTCAACCAGGTCTCATCCCATTCGTGATATCACAAATCCCGGAAAATTAGCGTTGTAGTCCAAACGAGTAGTTCATTGTAGTTTTTGAAAAGTGATTTCTGTTAAATAAAAGATCTCCTTTTGAATTGCACTTTGAGCTTTGTAACTTTGCAGATCTTTTTTTGCTCAAACAGCAACATTACAGACTAACTAAAGTTGAAAAAGTGAAAAGCATAATAGGACCCCTTTAAATAATTTCTAATCCATTTAAAATGTATAATAATAAAATATATAAATAATAAAATAATAAAATAAGATATATACACTCTAAAAAAATGCTGGGTTAAATATGGACAAACCCAGCAATTGGGCTGTTTTGACCCAGCAGTTGGGTTAAATGTTTAACCCAACCTTCTGGGTAGTAACCCAACCGCTGGGTCAAAACAACCCAATTGCTGGGTTT
>NW_015505827.1:385030-408321 GCF_001515645.1 Sinocyclocheilus grahami
GCCCGCCTTCTGAAATACGAAATGTGCTGTGATTGGTTAGCTGGGCCAGTGTGTGTTGTGATTGGCAGCCCTTGGCGCATGGTCGGGAAATGACATGCCCCTTACCATAGCCACCTGCTGCAAGCTTCAGTGTAAATATTGCGTCAAAATCAAATCAATTTGAGTGCAATTTAAACCCGGATGATTGTAACCACTCTAAGTTCGTCTGTCTTGGGAAAGCTAGCGTGTCTCTGGCATTGTGATAACACTCAATGCCTTCTCTAGTGCAGCTCAACCAGGTCTCATCCCATTCGTGATATCACAAATCCCGGAAAATTAGCGTTGTAGTCCAAACGAGTAGTTCATTGTAGTTTTTGAAAAGTGATTTCTGTTAAATAAAAGATCTCCTTTTGAATTGCACTTTGAGCTTTGTAACTTTGCAGATCTTTTTTTGCTCAAACAGCAACATTACAGACTAACTAAAGTTGAAAAAGTGAAAAGCATAATAGGACCCCTTTAAATAATTTCTAATCCATTTAAAATGTATAATAATAAAATATATAAATAATAAAATAATAAAATAAGATATATACACTCTAAAAAAATGCTGGGTTAAATATGGACAAACCCAGCAATTGGGCTGTTTTGACCCAGCAGTTGGGTTAAATGTTTAACCCAACCTTCTGGGTAGTAACCCAACCGCTGGGTCAAAACAACCCAATTGCTGGGTTTGTCCCTATTTTACCCAGCACTGGGTTGTATTTAACCCAGCATTTTTTAGAGTGTAATATAATAAACTTAAAAACATGTGTTATTAACATAAGACAAAATCAATTGTTATGTAAAATTCTCAAATTAAATGAACAAAATAAATCTGAATGGTAAGCTTTTTCTTACACTGTAAAAAAAAATGTCATAATTCAATTCATTCAGATTGAATAACTCTACTCAGCTAATCTCTGAGGAATAATGGAAATGTAACTCAATTTATGGAATTATAAAATAATAACAGAAATTAAAATAAGTTAATAATTCTAAAGAGATTGCACACCAAGGGCCTGTTAGTTACCTTTTAGATAGGCTAACTTACTTCTCCATACAGACACCCTGCTTAACAGAGGAATGAAAGAATTACAACATTCTTTTTATAGGATCTTCCTGGTGTGGTTCTGATGTCAATGGAACATCCCAGAGCCCCGCGGTGCCCATTCCCTGGTCCATGCGGAATACACCCGCTCCAGCAAAACATCTCTCATAGTCAAACACACAGCTGAACATTTTTCTAAGAAGTGTTGGCACCAGAGGGGTTATAGAGAGCACGAGGGTTAGTGAGAGAAACAAATGTGGAGGATCAAGTGTGTGTGAGGAGAGACGATGTGCGTGCGGATGGCATTCATGGGTTTGAATGTACTTGTTTAGGTGTGTGTGAAAGAGATTGACATACCAATTATTTGCTAGTTCAGCATTTTATTTTATTTGTATTATTGTATAATTCTGATTTGAGTCTTTTCTAAGAAGTGTTGGCACCAGAGGGGTTATAGAGAGCACGAGGGTTAGTGAGAGAAACAAATGTGGAGGATCAAGTGTGTGTGAGGAGAGACGATGTGCGTGCGGATGGCATTCATGGGTTTGAATGTACTTGTTTAGGTGTGTGTGAAAGAGATTGACAGACCAATTATTTGCTAGTTCAGCATTTTATTTTATTTGTATTATTGTATAATTCTGATTTGAGTAATTATGCATACATATGGATGTCATATGCATATATGGATGGAAATGTTTGGGCATGACAAAAGAAATAGACTAAAATAAAATTTAAAGGGACTACACCTAAAATTGAAAACTTGCTGAAAATTTACTGACAACCACGACAGTCGATGTAGATGAATTTGGTTCTTCATCAGAAAATATTTGGACAAATGTACCATTACATCATGCTCACCAATGGATTCTCTGCAGTGAATGGGTGCCGTCAGAATGAGAGTCCAGACAGCTGATAAAAACATCACAATAATCCACAAGTAATCCACACAACTCCAGTCCATCAGTTAACATCTTGTGAAGTGAACATTTTTGTAAAAAAAAACAAAAACATAATCAAGGCGTTTTAACTTTAACCCATTACTTATGTGCAAAATACCAGTCCATAATCCATAATAACACTTCCTCCAATGAAAAAGCGTGTTGTCCTCTCACATCAAAATCCACCAACATGTTTGTTTAGAACTGTTTTCGACTACTTATAAATAGTACTTGATCTGCATATTTCTTTCTTTAATCAGATGAGTCAACTTTTTCACTGGAGAAAGCAGTATTATGGCGAGTGGACTCGTATTTTAGCCATAAGCAATGGATTGAAGTTAAAACGTATTAATGATACATTTGTTTATTACAAACACACACAGCTTTTTGCTTCAAGAGACATTCATTGATGGATGGGACCTGAGTTGTGGATTATTGTTATGTTTTTATCAGCTGTTTGGACACTTATTCTGATGGCACCCATTCACAGCAAGGGATCCATTGGTGAGCAAGTGATGTATTCCTTAGGTTTGAGGAAGTTAGCAAAAACTGGCAACTTTGTGGCTCTCAGACAGACAGGCAGGCAGTTAGAGAAGAAGCACAGAGAATAAAAGGTGACAGTGATCAGAGAGGGTTCCACTGGTTGGGCTTTGCCCTTATCACAGGGGCTCTGACGTCCCCCCCTGTTCCTCCATTGGAATTGCTAAATCTGACCTTCAACAAGACATTTAAAAATGACCCCAGATTGTTTTTTCTCTACTGGTGCTGTTCCAGAGGCCTTTTTCTCTCTGTAGACAATGAACTGGTCACTATAACTCCTGGAATAAACTACAGTTGTGTTGTGAATGAAGATAAATGTAAAACAGTGTATCTCTATAGCTTCTAGTGACAAGCTTTATTACCATCCCATCTGACCCCATCCTAGGACAATCTGCCCTGGACATATTTTAACCAAACTATGTTACAGACTTTTCATTAAGACCCTAAAGAATATCAACTTGTGGAAAATGGGCATCCAATGACCCCTTTAAAGACCAGATATCTTTGAAAGAACAGTCTTTTCACTTTACTGTAAGAACATTTTTTTCATAACTTTTAGAGAACTTTGCTGGAACTTTCTGAGTACATTCCCTGTTAGCTGGGTTTTTCTGTGTCGGGAGATGAAAAGAACTTTGAGGTAAAGTAAAACGTATATTGCTGGTTAGGTCAGTAAGAATAAACAGACAGGATAATCATTGCAATTTCAAGCAGAACTTCATTTCCTACATTCCTTTTGTCAATTCCCAGTTTTCATTTTTAAACCATATATCAAATAAATATTTCTCTATTTTGGGAAAACAACTACCCAAACAATATAATTTCAACCGTATATCAGGATGAAATTGTTGCCTTGACTTCAGTTAATCATATTTATTGACATTTCCACAGGAAACTGAGCATAGCAAATAATGAAAACCTGTCCTCGTTCAAGACTTAACAACATATAATCATTGTTCGCCAGCACCTGAAATCTGAAGAGGCATCACTTTCGAATTAGTTTAGGGAGAAAATCATCAGGACGAGTTGTTTTGGGCCGCTGCTTCCACTACAATCACACACGCTGCTTTGGTTGCTGTTACAGTCAATTTGAAAGGCTGTCAAATTTCAATAGCATTGAATAATCACTGTGTTTGTTCAGGTCTGATTGCGAGAGGCATACAGGGACATGGTTTGGCACAGTTAACGTGGTTTATTTGTTTATATTGCACTCTCTCTCCACTGAGAATTTTCTGAGAATATCAAGAAAAAAAATCCTTAACAAGCTTTAGCTGAATAACTGATCACTGGAGAGACACACTGCGTTCACACATGCAGAAATGAGTAACTGATTTTTATTTCCCACATATTTGTTGATGCAGAAATTCTCAGTCCCAGAATCATTACAGAATATTTGCTGAAGCAATTATCTCTATATAAATATGTAGACAAGAATTCACACTCCATGCACACATGCTCGTGCACAAACAAATATATTCACACCCTTCTGCATTTTTACTTGTAATTAGTGTGGACATAAAGTATATGCATTGTCTGGCTAAGATTAAGACCAAAAAATGTATTTTATTTTATTCTTTTATTATTTAATTTTATTTAATTTAATTTTATTTTTATTGTAATTTTATTGTAATTTTATTTTATTGAAATACAATAAAATGTGTCCAGTGTCCATTTGTCATCTTGAAAAATTAAAAAATTTTGTGTAAAAAATATAATAACATTTGGCAGTAATCTTACATTTTTTGGCAGATATTACAGTATATTCCCAGCAGAGAAATAAAAGGTCATGCCATGTGCACTACATTCCACACGATAATCTTGGCTATTTACAGAACAATAATACATAAATAAAATGTGCATAGTGTATACAAAATGCAGTATATACTGCAAATTAAAAAGTAGTATGATAGTATGTGTAACGCTGAGTCAGAGGCGTGCGGATCCATTTGCAGCTTTTATTAGAATAACAGGCAGAGTAAAACAGGCAGTATTCAGTCAACAGCATCACGTACAGCAGGGGTAATCCAAGGGAATAAACAGTGGCAAAGCGAGGGTCGGGGCAGGCGGCAGAGAATCACACTAGTAAGAACAGTCCGAGGTAATACACAAGAGATGACAAGAAAGGGGATAAACGCTCAGAAATGTAGCCGGGGCAATACAAGACTTCGCAAACATAGAGAGTCTGGGAGGTGCTTAAATAGCGAAGCTAAAGGGGAACACCTGTGCCGTAATCAGCCCCAGGTACGGGGTGTCTGGGAAATGTAGTCCATGAACGTTAGTACTCGGGAGAGGGTGCCCTCCGGAGGCCGTCGGAGAGAGCCACAGAGGCCCGATTCGTGACAGTATGACATTTCAGTTATAGTCTGTGTGTTAATGTATGGTCTGTGTGTTAATGTATGGGGGTGTGGCTTTACAAACCAATGGGCCAATGGGAGATTGGGGGTGGAGCTATAAGACTATATGTGACCCTGGACCACAAAACCAGTCATAAGGGTCAATTTTTTGAAATTGAGATTTATACATCTGAAAGCTGAATACATAAGCTTTGTTAGAATAGGACAATGTTTGGCCGAGATTCAACTATTTGAAAATCTGGAATCTGAGGGTGCAAAAAAATCTAAATATTGAGAATCGCCTTTAAAGTTGTCCAAATGAAGTTCTTAGCAATGCATATTACTAATCAAAAATTAAGTTTTAATATATTTACAGTAGGAAATTTACAAAATATCTTCATGGAACATGATCTTTACTTAATATCCTAATGATTTTTGGCATTAATAAAATCTATAATTTTGACCCATACAATGTATTTTTGGCTGTTGCTACAAATATACCCCAGTGACTTAAGACTGGTTTTGTGGTCCAGGGTCACATATGTGAAAAGGCAGCCTAACAACAAACAAATAATGATCTTTTATGTGACAAAGAGCATATTCATGTTTCAGTTTGTGGGTAAAGGAAAAAGAAACAGCAGGAAGGGATTTGATCCCCAAAACTGACATGAAACAGCAAAACAGGAACCTGTTTATAAACTCATGAAAAAGCAATTTCACACATGACAACATGAACGTGGAATCTGTCATTCTTCTCCTGATTAATTTAGCTTCTTCCACCACAAACGGAAGACTGACTGAAAGGAAAATTAATTAATGGAGCAGATATGCAAATATGTTAGAAAGCCCTGTGTAGCAGAGGTTAAGATACGCTAACGACAGTGAGCTCAGAGAGATAGAACAGTTACTAGGAAAATAAATCATTAGAAAAAGATCTTCTAATAGGAAACAGACTGTAGGTAGATTGCAAATGGGGATCAGAGGAAGACAGATTCATACTTGCATTTATATTCTCAGAGGCTTTCTCTCCAAAGCTATTTGCAGGAAAGTGAATATGCACTGAAGTAAATGATTTTTGTTGGGAGTCGGGATGCTTGAGAACTAGTGAAACCACACAATGTCAATAAAATGTTATGCCAATTCTTTTTTTGCTGCTGTAATTACACAGGGGAAATGTTAGATTGTTTAAAATCTATATCTAGATCAGAGATAATGGTTAGATAATGGATGGTTTTAAACAAAGAAACTCATAGTACACTAACAAGAGCAGCAAGACTGAACAATTACAAAGCATTCTGAGGTTAAGAGCTTTATTTAAGGGCACAATGGTGATATTTCATAGGTCATTCCCAGCTCTGAACCTTAAACAGTTCTTCAAAAATGATGAAGCAGTTTTTAAATGCAAAATCAAGTTTAGTATTATTTATACACCGTTATAGTATTTGTACATTTTTATTTTTACATTTGCAGGTTTTATTTAAATTTGTAGTATTTTTGGCACTTTTAATGTACTGTATTTTTTATTTTTGTTTTAATTTTTTAATTTAATTTTATTTAAAAATGTCCAGTTATGACAGTGAAAATTATTATTTTGTATTTTTAGTCTAAAAATGTCAACATTTGGCAGTTCAGTTCGATCAAATAATGAGTCAGGAAAGTGATCTTAAATATTGCTTACATTTTAAATATCTTAATTATTTAAGTTTTAGTCTTTTAACATTAGTAGTCTTGTTATTTGCTTTAGTCATTTTTTTTGTTCTACTTAGCTTTATTTTAATTTCAGTTTTAGTCATTTTAGTCCTTAAACTTAACTTCAACTTCAGCTCAAATAATGAACAAAAGTATCAATAAAATAATAACAACACTGGTATATTTGTGTGATTATGCTTTCATCTCTTTCATCTGTCAGTTTTGTTAGTCCACAGCCGTGCAGTAGGATGGCTAATGCATCGCAGCCCTTGTTTCATCACTTTTGATATGATGCTGTAGCTTCTGTACTGCCATTAATCTGAAGTTGTCTGCTGAGCTCTGTGCGTGGTAGATAATGTGCTTTGGTGCCATCCCTGTGCCAGACACCGCCCAGACGCGAGCCTATAACTGGGTTCATTTGGCTACAGTCTTCTGCTCATGATTTCTAACCAAAGCCTGAACATAACCATTGTACAAACTAAAAGCTGAGCTGATTAGTAAGGAAACAGCCTCATATAATTCTTACAAATTTTTGAACAGTAGTACAGTATTTGTATTATTCCTTTCCAAACTGTTTCCAAACACAGGTGTGCATGTAGGTTGAACCATTACAGAAGAGTCTCTGATGGACAGTTCTCTAAATACTCCCCGTATTTCCCAGGAAAGGACATTTATCACAGTTAATTCCCTCATCGTAATTATATGTGAAATGAGACAAAGAAAAGGCAGCAAGCGTGAGCAGCAGTAATTAGTTGCAGTGCAGTAATTGATATTGTTCTGTTGCAGTGACTGAAGTCATCCGCATATAGTCAAAGCCCCTTTCATTAAGTTATCAAAACAGCCACAGCCATTACATGCTCAATTATAGAAGAGTATTGGATTCTTTTCCTGCTAATCTCTTGCATTGAAAAAAAGGTGATAAGGGAGAAAAAGGCTGAAATTGACTTGAGCAATTAGTAGAACAAATTATAAAGGTGTCGGTGTTTGCAATGAAAGCAGAAAACCACTTGGGAGTAAGTAATCAGACAAGAAAGAAAGAAAGAAAGAAAGAAAGAAAGAAAGAAAGAAAGAAAGAAAGGATGGAGGAATGGATTGGAAAGAAGAGAAAGGAGGATGGAAAAGAATAGCGGAAGGAAAAATAATGGAGGATGGATGGATGTAAAGAAAGAAGGAAAGGGAGGTAGTAAGGAAGGATGGATGGAAGAAAATGAGGAGAGAAAGGATGGAGAAAGGAAAATAATGGAGAAGGAAAGGAAAGAGGAAGGAAATATGGATGGATGGAAGGAAATGAGGAAAGAAAAGAATGGAGTGATGAAACATGGAGGAAGAATGGAAAGATGGAAGGAAGGATGGGTGGGTGGAAGGTGGAAGAATGGAAAAGAGTAGGAAACATGGAAGGAAGGATGGATGAAAAGATGGGAATGGCGGATAGAAGGAATGAAGGAAGAAGAATGTAAGAAAGAAGGAAGGATGGAAGGATCTAAGAAATGGAGGAAGGAACTAAGTGAGGAAGAAAAAGGAATGTAAAGAAGAAGAAAATATGGATTGATGGATGGAAAGATGGATGAAGGAAAGATAGAAGGAAAGGGAGGAAAGAGAAAGGAAGCATGGATGCATGGAAGGAAATTAGGAAAGAAAGTATGAAGAAAGGAAAAGAATGGGAAAGGAAAGGAAAAAACAAGGAAATATGGATGGAAATAATGAAAGAAAAGAGGAAGAATGAAAAGAAGGAGGAAACATGGAAGGATGGATGGATGAAAGGATGGGAATGGAGGAAGGAAGGAATGATGGAAAGAAGAAAAATGTAAAGAACTAAGAGGGATGGGAGGATCTAAGGAAAGGAGGAAAGAAAATGAGGGAAGGAAATTGTGAAGAAGAAAAAGGAATGAAAAGAAGAAAATATGGAATAATGGATGGATGGAAGGACAGGAGGAAAGAAAAAAATGGAGAAAGAATGGGAAGATGAAGAAATATGGAAGGAAGGGAGGGAGGACAGAAGGAAGGGAATGATGGAAAGAAGAAAGAAGGTTGAATGAATGGATGAAGGGAGTAAAAAAATTGAGAAAGGAAAAAAGAATGGAGGAAGTAAAGAAGAAGAATATTAAGAAGGAACATGGAAAGAAGAAAGAATAACTGTTGGAATGATGTATGGAGAAATGAAGAAAAAAATAAAATAAAAATAATCTTATGCTGCAAATGATATATTTTCCTTTAAATATAGGAAACACTTTTAAGTGCTATTTTATTTCACAAAATTACATGATGTTTGCTGAAATGATTTATAAAATATCAACTCCAAGAACAAATTACATAAATATGTTGATTCAAACAGTCAAGTCTCATTTAAAGCCTTCCATCCTTCCTCCCACTTATTTTGATCCAGACATCAGAGCGTGTTTTGGTGGATAGTCCTGAGTCAGAAAGGGGGTTTTACTGGCTTTCAAGTGCTGCACATTGTGGGCTGTTCTGACCCGCTCCTGTTCTCAGAACACAACAGAATTTCTCCCCCGCTGTGGAGGCAGTGAGGCCATTACTTCAACTGTGGGCTGAACTCAAACTTCGTCTCTCCGACAGAACTCTCCACGAGTCCCTGTTGCCCGCCTGTTTGGAGGCTGAGGAATCCTGGGAGGCTCCTGACGTGTTTATGCTGGAGCGGAGAGGCTTACGCAATGCAGTTACTGATGGAGAGTGACTCTAATGCACACCTGGAGTGGCTCTTGTGCGTCTGGGAGGGCTCTTAAGGGGAGCAGGGCCGCACCTTTGAAGAGCAGGTGCCGGGGGCCATTAGGACCACCACTCTGCAAAAAAAAACCTGTGGAAATGCAGACAGGACAAATACTCACACACATCCATTTGACTCTCAAATCTATTTAAGGAATAATTCACCCTGTAATGGAAATTATGCCATGATTTGCTCTCCATACGATTTTCTTCTGTGGAACACAAAAGAACATTTTAATGAATATTTGGCTGAGCGCCTTCACTACAATAGCAGTACATCTTGACTTACTTTAAAGGGATAGTTCACCCAAAAATGAAAATTACCTTTACTCACCCTCAAGCCATCCTAGGTGTACAGTATATGACTGTCTTCTTTCAGACAAATGCAATTAGAGTTCTATTAAAAAATGGCCTTGCTCTTCCAAGCTTTATAATGGCAGTGAATGGGGTTGAGATTTTGAAGCCCAAAAAAGTGCATCCATTCATCATATAAAGTACTCCACATGGCTCCTGTGGGTTAATGAAGGGTTTATAAACCATATGGGGGTTTATAAACCATAAGCTCTTGCTTCGGCTAACTGTTGTACACGTGTTTGTGAGAGAGTGAGCTAGAGATTATGGTTTGTACAGTTTTAAATATGGACATTTTTTCTTAAATACGTCGCTTCACTTGAGAAGGCCTTTATTAACCCCCCGGATCCATGTTTTTATGATCGATGAATGCACTTTTCTGGGTTTCCAACATTCACTGCCATAAAGCTCGGAAGAGCCAGGACATTTTTAATATAACTCCAATTGGATTCATCAGAAAGAAGAAATTCATATACACCTAGGATGGAGTATATTATGGCCTAATTTTCATTTTTGAGTGAACTATCATTCTAATGCTAAATGAGACAAAAAAGAGTGTTAGCAAAATTAATACACGTGGCTCACTGATCATTTTGAAATGATAATCCAATATTTAAGCAGTTTTATACATAAAAAGTAGCTGCCCCTTGTGCCATATAACGCTTATACCACAGTCCACTAGGTGCCTTTAATGTTTGCTTGCTCTTTCATAATGATGACAGAATTTTCATTTATTCATTCATTTAGTTGAAGTATTGCTTTAAGGAGAAAGCAATACTGGACCCCATTAACTTGCACTGTAATTAAAAATTATTAAAAAATTATAACCTTTATGTATTATGCATTGCTAAAGTAGTTTTAATGCATTAATTGTGCCTTGTAACGCAACTTATAATGCAGTGTACAATCCCATGAATAATTGCAACCATTGTTACACTATGCATTTTAAATTTGGTTATAATTATTTACGACAAGATATGATGTATTACAACACACCTTTTGAATAACTAATGCATTATACTCTCTAATTAACCCTTTATAATGCATTATACATAAAGGCTTTTAGTAAAGTGTGGCTTTTAAAAAAATTAATAAATAAATAATTTGTAAATATCTTGTTTTGTCTTCCACAGATTTCAAGTCATACAGGGGGAGGAAATCATTTTTATTTTTGGGTGAACTGTCCCTGTAAGTGTGAACTTTGTCACAGACGTTTCTCATAAAATTTCATAAGAGAACTAAAATAGAAACAAATTATGCACGTGTTGAAATGGTAAAATTATTACAGTATTAATAAATATTTTATATTAATATTATATTATATATTACTATTATATTTTTTGTTAGTATAGTGCAGAAAGTAATACTGGACCCAACTGACATTGTGTGGACAAAACTAACTAACTAACTAAACACATAATTATAAAATGTGCAAAGATAAAAATAATTTTCAAAATATCTTCTTTTGTGTTCCACAGTTTCCAAGTCATATAGGTTTGGTACAATATTAGGGTCAGTAAATAATTTTCATTTTTGAATAACAATCCCTTTGAAATTTGTCTCAGATATTTCATGTAAAATATCTTAAGAGAGCTAAAATAAGCAAATGACACTTGTTGGCACATGTTAAGATTACAGCATAAATTATAATATAGATATATGGTTAGTATAGTGCAGATCTTTGTGCAGGTCTTGTATCTCTACGTTTGTAGAGATCTCTTCTGAAACTGCTAAGGGAGCATGTGGGGAAACAAATCTGTGAAGCCAAAGATTTAGCCATAGTCCCTGGTTGCTCTCTATTTAATCTCATTGAGATTGCGAGCGTGCCATTTAGGGTGACTTTTCACTTTCAGTTTTCAAATAGAGAAGATGGTACAACACGTTGCTGTCAGAATACCATTGTGCATTGTGTGAGTTGAGGTCATGCCTGGCTGAGAGTTTCGCTTTGTGAGCTGATAAGACAGCACATCTTTAGTGCATGCTGATATTTCCACAGGTCCAGAGTGAGAGCTTACGGCTGTATCAGTGTTCCCATCACAAATGATGAATTCAAGTTTCACACTGAAAGACTGCAAAGATGCGAACACATTCATTTATCAACAACATATTAGCAGTGGTAAAAACAGTTTGCCATGTATGTCATGACAGTATCACATGCATTAATCTCAGATCTTTAGTTATATTTACACTTGTCATTACCTTAATGTCATGTTTTGGACAGAGTGTCAAAGCTAGTCACAAACTGTCAGTTCATGCATACATTAATTAAATGTATATGGTGAATTAATCACACTGTTATCACACTTCAAATTAACTTTGAAGTACATGTCTTTTCACCAAATATAAAAGTCATAATCTAAAGATGACAAAAATGACTATTTATTTATGTTTTTTAACTTAACAAAATTTTTTATTCACTAGCAGTTTGAGTGAAAATTAATTCTATTTTTTTCCAGTAAAGGTCAACTTTTGAAGAAAATACTGACCATTCTTTTCAATATTATCACAGTAAATTAGCATAAAAATGATGCAAAATCACCATAAAATTATCATAAAAGTGGTCAATATGATTTATACGCATTATTCTAACTCTTCTGATGTTCGATTGCTTTGGTTGATGAACAGACTGAAATTGAATTTCTTTTCAGTTTGTGCTGGTAATTGCTCTGATTGGATCATTGAATCTTTGAGTTGAACTTGAGAATGAATCATTCAGAATGTTTTTTTGAACTGGATGAACTGATTCATTAAAGATTAAATTCAAACAATGATTCGTTTTTTTGCTCTGTTCTGTAATGAAGAAGAGTTCAGTTTGATTTTCAGAGAATACAACTTTGGTCAAAGCTGTCGGTATGGGTTCAAAAGAATTACTTTAATGATACTTTTATGTTGTTATTTTTTCATTTTGAAGCTTGACAGTCCTCATTCACTTTCATTACTAAACACAATATTCCCATAATATTCTTCAGCATTTCTTGTTTTGTGTTCCAAGGAAGAAAGAAATCCACACAGGTTTCTTAAAGGGCTTAAATCAGCCTTTCTGTCCAGGCCAGAGCTTCAGCCATTCCAACACAATCTCTTTAGATACACTAAATACAGACGGTGACCAACGCCAAGATACATCTCCAGGTTTCTTTGAGTAGGTCACCATCTGCCCCATGTTTGCATGCGTCTGCTCTCTCACCTGGGAGTTTATTTATGTTGAGAGGTCGGAAGGTCATTAAAGGTCTCAATGCCGCCACAATGATGGAACCAAGAAAAGACAAATGCGTTCCACACCACGGTTCATAGCCCTGAAAGTCAGGGAGAAAAATACCCATCATTCAAGCAACATGATCCTGGGAAATTGAACATGATGTAGAAGCGGGCTGACCTACTGCATTATTTCGCCATGTTCTCATACTCCGGTCTCTTGCATCTCAGACACAAGAACAGGAACGGACCGGTTGCGTTTCTGGGCCAGTGTGTGATGCATTTTACGTCGTACTGGAAAGGCCATTTTGAGAATTTGATTTCCACAGGAAAGACAAATGGGCTCGAAGATGCGCTCCCGATGATGCAGTGCAGAGATAGTGCTCTGCACGAGCCAGGGAAACCGCGTGTCGCTATAAATCTTGTGTGCCATATTCCGAGAGGAATTCCGTAATCCTGAGATTTTTGGGAGGGTGATCATTTTTCTTCCCCTTGCTCTCAATGCACGCCGGAAAAGGGAAAATTAAAAATGGATCGCAGGTGATTCATCATCGCAGGTGCGCCTGGAAAACTTCCTCATTACGAGGCCTGAAACTGAAAAACGACACTTAAAAATTCAAGCTTTTACTCAAGTATAGTGGAAATATATACCACATGATGCATCATTTACATATAGAATAGCATTGGAAGCTGTTCATGTTCGCTGACTAGGATAGAAAATGGATCAATTTGACCTTTTTCTGTTGAAAACATGAGAATATTTCTATAATGTCAGAGAGAAACTCCTCTTTGAATTTAATTTAGTTTAATTTAATTATTATTGTATTTTCCCTATTAGTTTTATCTCTATTCACTCGCCATTGCCTGTTTATTTACCTTCCTCTCTGTTAGCGGTTTGTCCTTGTCAGAACAAATGGAGTCAGAACCACTGATGAAGGTTACATTTAAACATTGCACAGCTTACTTATTACAATATAAATATAAATCACTTTAATAACATGTGAGGTGCCTGAGTGCATGTTAAAGTAGAAAGCAGATGACTTTATATAGTGAAATTCAATCCAGTGTTCATGCTGTCCAGTGTTATTATAGTTAACTAAAACACACGCACACACACACACACACACACTGCACATAAACACATACTGTACATACATACAACATTTCCATTACTTATAATTATAAGTATAAATATGTATAATTTTCATTTATATTTCAGCATTTTACAACATTTTCATTTAATGTGATGTACAAAATAAAAATAAATAAAATTACAAAATCAAAAAACTATATAGACATGTTAAAAAAACAAAAATTGTTACAAACGGAATTACAAAAAAATTACTAAACCTTTGATGAAATTTAAAATAAAAATGGAAATATAAAAAACAACAACTAACTACATTAAACGCTATTATTATTATTATTATCATTATTAGTTATTTCACTGTAAAACCAGATGTTTTTTTTTTAAATTGTAAATAAAACCAAGATTATTCAAGTAAGATTTTCAAAAATATATATATATATATATATATATATATATATATATATTTTGGCCCTATCTAGTTAGAAATCTTTTATTTTAATGTATTATTTACAATTTCTTTGTAAATAATTATACAGTTGATAGCAGTTTCTGAGTGAGTGCATGTTGATCGTTCATTAAATACAATAAAAGAATGGCATATTTATATGATCATGATCCTAAATTACAGTGAAACACTCTGGGCTTCAGGTTATCAGCACAGTTTCCTGCTCGGCTCATTTCAGCTTCTGCAGCCCTGTAATTGGCTAAGAGAAGCTTATTGTCCGTGTCAACAACAGAATGCCCAGCAGTTGTCTTTTTACCGCTTTCCTCTCATTGCCAGGAAGACCATGGACAGAAAATCTCCGAGGCCATGTGCATATCAGATTCAATTAGAGCCCGATCCATTATTCTCAGAGCAGCTTTTCAAAATGAATGAACTTGAATCGTTTCATTGCTTCATAACAGCTGCTTTCTGATTTCCTGTGCTGCAGTCTCACTTAACGCAAATAGCTCTGAGTTGGCCTTCGTTAGAGTTCTTTCTTTTTTTATTTTATTTAGCCTGAGAAAATATATACAATTTGGAAAGGATGCATAAAAATCAGTATGGGGTCATTCTACAGAACAGCCAATTGTTTCCCTCTTGTATCTGACTTGCTGTGTGCTCATAGACTTTTTTTCTACAAAACAATCAATTATTTTATATAAAAATGTTTATTTAATTTATTAAATAAAGAGGCTTGAAACTGAACAGTAAACAATATGTCATTTTAAAGCTATTTTGAATATAGTATATTTGTAGAAATTTATAATCTAATAATAAATTAATAATATTAATATTATTATTATTAATAATAATACATTTATAATTCAATATTATGAATAATAGTAATAATATATTTATATTAAATCGCTCTGATTGTTTTTGTTGTAGAATACGATAGGGGATATATTCACACGTTATAAAACTGAAAAAGGATGGTGTATAAAATTGATTTTAAGATAAAAATTAGACGACAAAGAATTAACTTGACGGAGCTCAAACTCAAACCACACGGCAGCAACAAACAGGAAGTGACGTAAAGGGCATTCCTAGGTCTTAAGGTCTGTTCAGTCTCTTTGTTGAGGATCAGAATCTGACAGTCATGAGCTAGGAATACACTGAACAGGACAGCCATCTGTGCAGAACATTTTGGAGATCTGGACACACACACACACACACACACACACATCAACTCTTGATGCTACATGTAAAATAAAAGTGCCAGCAGATTTAGCCACATGTACAATGCCAGTTTTACAGTTATCTCAACAATCCTTGGACAGTTTATTTCTCATTTTCAGTTAGAATCAAGAAACATTTTATAAACGTCAAGATGATGACGATTAGGAAGGTTAGAGTAGATTTTCATAAGATATTAAAGTTGCTCTGGAATGTCAAAATATTAAGGACTTTGGCAACTGCCACTGCTTTTTATGCACATTTATGTATATGCTTTTGCTATACAGACACATTTAGGATAAAGTATGGAGTTTACAAGTAAGTGTTATGTATTGGCTGTCACGAGGCGATTTGTCATTAACGCTGCAAAGCGACTTTGTAGACTAGTCTATTATAGGAGACAAGGAAAAGAAAGTTGCTTTATCTTCTTGAATTAGATTTGTGCTCTTCCCTGGAGCGATATTCCAAATGTGTTTTCCTAACTGCGGCGCAGAAAACAAAAGCACAAAGAAAACAAATGTGGTCTTTAGGGTGAGATTGATGAACGAGAGATGTTCATGACTCAGTGGAGGTGTTTTAGAGTTGGGCATCTCCTCGCCAGCTCTCACAGTTTTGCAGAAAATACATGAACATACATTACTCTCAAATCACATTTAATGTTAGCCATATCCAATAAGCTGCGAAGCTATATTATCAGATTGCTCTGAGAGTTGTCTGTTTCTGTTTGTCTTGCCATAAAGGAAATTGTCTTACCATAAAGAAAAAAAAGGAACATAAGAAATTCGCAAGAAAAAGGAATGAAAGAAAAAACAAAAGACAGAATTAAAAAGAGAAAAAGGACATTAGAGGATGATGCAGCAAACAAATGAGAAAAAAAACAAATATCAAATGAAACTATAAAACAAGTAAAACAAACAAATAAAAGGCAAACAAACTAAATTGAAAGTGAGCAACACAAGTAAAATAAAATAATAAACCAATAAAAACAAACAAAATGAAAGAATTTAAGAAAAAAACACATTAAAGAGAAAACTAACAAAAAATTATATAATTGAAATAAGGGGAATAATGGGAAATAAACAGATAAGTGAAAAAATTAAAGACAAAGTAAACAAATGAGCACAAAAACTCAGTTGAAAGTGAACAAAAGAGAAAGTGAAATAACAAAAGAATAAACCAGAATAAATAAATAAATACACATGAAAGAGAAAGCAAACTAAATAAAACATGAATGAAAGGATAAAGAACAAAATGATCAATCAATCAATCAATAGGTACATTTACATGGACACTTTTTGCTTCCATCGGAATGAATTCATTCTGATTGACGAATCAGAACGTAGTGTTTACATGAATGCTAAATAAAGTGATCGGGTTGATATGCACGTTTATATGTCACAAGCTCCTGATCGGATTTACTCTTTTGACATGCGCACACTGCATGAATATACAGTTTCCCGCTGTTGTCGCATACTGCTTTAAAAAGCACACATGATATTTATCTACTTCGGGTCCTAATTAGGTGAAGACCAGCACATGAACTCATGTGCAGTGCTGCTTACTTTATAAAGCAGTAAAAAGTACCGCAGCCCAGTCGTCTGTGGATGAGAGTCTTAAACAAGGACTGATGGGACATTGTCCTGCTCCACTTCACAGACGCTGAGTGAAAGGGGAGATTAATCATGATTGGACACTCATTTATGACACTTTATTCACAAGGAAGAACATCTCCTTCCGCGTGTCATACGTCATTACGCTATTTCTACGTCACTGCGCATGTGTAGTACTTTCCCGTTTCGGTTTTCAATCCGATCAAGTGTTTACATGTCCTCTCGCTCGGATTACAAAAGGAATAAACCACCCCTTACAATCCGAATGAAATTTTAGTCGGATCTGGCCAATTCAATCCGATTGACGTGTTTACATGTGACTTTTTTATTCTGATTGTGCTTCTAGTCCTATTACGATCAGATTAGTAGGGCCCATGTAAGCGCAGCTAATGAAAGAATGAAAACGGTAAACAAGAACAATGAAGGCTAAGTTCTATGGCATTGCCTCAAAAACACTATTTTGGGAACACCATTTTTTCACAGTAAAAGTGTGTAAAACAGGTTTAGTAGGATATTCATAATTGGTTGTACATTTACATTTCACTGTAATATTTTGATTTCTTTGGTTGATTCCATTGAGCTGTGCAGTCCCAGTAGTGAAATGCTGGCTTGCTGACCAGATTCATTATTGTTGTACCTGGTTGTATTATGTTACTTGCTTCTCAGATTTTTATGGTCTATGTATGACAAAATGAACAAACAAACATCTGCAATAGACAGTTTAACCGTTTAAAGGAAGATCGATGTCTGTGCAGTTCCCATCACTGAGGAAATATTAGTTGAACCGCCACTAATTTGCTGGTGATAGAGAAGAAAATGAAACCAAAGACACACCATCCTTCTGTGCTAATTCAATAATGGTGACCGATTTTAAAAATAGCAACTAACGTTTATGTTTATGGATCCATAACAGACCAGAAAGACAATGCCCAGAAGAGTACTGACAGGTTCTGAGTGTGTTTCCTGTGTGCGACTATAAATAAAGTGCGAGTGTGAGCAGTAAACAAACCGAGTGTGTCGTAGCATGTTGGAGCAGCGAGCTAAGACCACTTTAATGATTCGGAGGGGCCTCAGGGGTCCAGAGTCCAAATGATGATTATCACACCCACTGTAATAACCTCAGCTTTATCATTTCCCTTTCACAGATCCCTGCAGCTTCCGAGAAGAGGCATAATCCAGTCAGGATTTGAATGGATTTACCAGTTTTTCAGCAAATAAACATCATCAAGCCATCCAAGGGATGGAGAACAGATGGATGACTGGTTGGATGTGCCTGAACAGGCCAGGATCATCAGTGAAAATACACAGAACTGCAGTAGAATGTTAAATATACCTATAGCATATATTCATTCAATAATATTGATTGAAATGAAAAAATAGTGTCATGAATACGGAAGCTGTGCTGAAGAGATTGCTTCAGGTTCATAGATTTGGTTTAAACTTTATTAGCATAAAAGCATAAAAATAAAGGCCTTTTTGACTCTGTAAACACATGCACTACCATTCAAAAATATGGGGTCAGTCCATTTTTAATTTTCTCTGAAAGAAGTTTTTGAAAGCTTATTAAGTGACTCTTAAGGGGACATGGTGATGGAAAATAAAATGAGATGGGAGGGGGAAAATATATTTCAATGCTGTTGCATTCTCTTGCAAAACGTTTGCATTCCCCCAAGAAATGTTATGTCCGCTTGCAAAACTTTAGTGATGGAAATGCTATGAGGTAGGACGACAAATTATTTCAGTGCTTTTATGAGAGAACACTACTGTTTTAGAGAGAGAACGCAAATGTAATGCGGTAATTTTGCAAACAAATATGAGCGAACACCAAGTTTCGCTGGGGAATGCAGTACTTTTTAGAAGAGAACGCAAATGTTTGTGAGTGAAATCTCTCTGAAAATGACTGCATTCCCCACCACTTATGTTCCCCTAGGTTGCATTTTTAATAGAAAATACAGTAAAACATTAATATAATTTTTTGTATCAATATCAGTGTGACGTGACATGTGGCCAAGTATGGTGGCTCATACTAGGAATTAGTGCTCTGCATTTAACCCATCCTAAGTGCACACACAAAGCAGTGAACACACACACACACACACCGTGAACACACACCCGGAGCAGTGGGCAGTAATTTTTGCTGCAGCGCCCAGGGAGCAGTGGAGGGTTCGGTGCCTTGCTCAAGGGCACCTCAGTCGTGGTATTGAAGGTGGGAGAGAGCGCTGTACATTCAGTCCCCCCACCCACAATCCCTGCCGGTACGAGACTCAAACCTGAGAGTCCGACTCTCTAACCATTAGGCCACAACTTCCCTTGTGTCTTTATAGTGTATCTTCTGTTCAATTTAATGCACCTTGCATTCATTCATTTCTTTAATATATAACATTCCATTGTTATGCTTTGTGTTTCTGAGGTGCAGAGGCAGGATTCACCACACATGCTGATTCAAGTTGATAGGTATAGCCACAATGCTCAAGCAGACCTTTTGAGATTTTGAATTCTTAGTGATCAAGCAACAGCATTGCCTGGGTTGTTGCTTTGTCTTTCTATATCCATAACAATATAAACAAAGTTTACTGAAGTGGCATTCTGGGTCTAAAGCAATATCTCTGTAGGGGTTAACCATATTGAAAGAGGCTTAAATGTCACAAACACAGCATCTGAAACGAAAACCCAAGTGCGCTTTCCTATGGTTAACAGTCATTTTTTAGTATCCACAGTGCTGCTGTAACATGTTTAATCAATGGGCTTCATGTCAAATATATGGAAAAGACCAAATGTGCATATGATAAGTCAGAAACCAGCTTCTTAGCTTGTAAGAAGTTGCTTGAAACTAATGTTACAAACACAACACAATGTGTATGATAAAGAATGAGCAATGCTAAAACAATACTGGCAAACCACCACAACTTCTGTGATTACACAGATCAACAGTAACATATAAACAACACGCAATATTATACACAATTCTAAAGAACACACTTGCAACTTTTGTACATCACTCCTCTCCTCAGTCTCTTTGAGTAATTTGATCCAAACCTGCTCACAACCACTGTATAACTGGCAGCACTAGAATACTGATAAATGGCTTGTACAGGAGGATGCATCTTCCAATATATATATGCAATATAAGCAAACAAATGTAAGCATTTGCTAATTTGGTTATACAAAATTACTGTATTTGTGTTTAGTTTAGCAAAATGTAAAATAAATAAATAAAGCCACTATAATATGACCCACAATGGGACACAAAGCGTCCAGCGGTAAATTTATCTTACACTGTTGGTGTAGAAACAATTTTCACTCAGAATAGACAGAAATTTCACAAATAATTACAAATTGGCAAAGTAACAAATTGAAACATGACATTTTAAAGTGATAATTTTAAAGACTGAAATAGTATTTTTAGTATTTTCTTGTAAAATGTACTCCAATAATCTTTGTTTATGTTTACTTTATTATATATTATGATGAATATTGAAGTTGTATGTACATTTAATTCATGGAAATATTACATTATTAATTTTGGAAGTTTCACATCTCACCCCAAAGTTAAGCTATATATAAGTTATATTTTTCACTTCAGAATATAATACAAATATAATACAAGTATTTTATATATATAATAAAAATAACCAATGTCTGGTTGAAAGAGTTGCTTTTAAAGGCAAAAAAATTAATTTATCAAAATTAAAATTCTGTCATGATTTAATAACCCTCCAATTGTTCCAAACCTGTATTAGTTTCTTTCTTCTGTTGAACAGATTTTTTGAAGAACATTTGTAACCAAACAGTTGCCATAGCCCTTGACTTGAGTATGTTTTCTCTATCATGAAAGTCAATGGCTACCGGCAACTATTCGGTTACCAACATTCTTCAAAATATATTCTTTTGTGTTTAAATGATGACAGAATTTTCATTTCTAGGTGAGCTATTCTTTTAACCCACAATTTGTTTGTCCAATGGAAATTACATATACCTTTGTGTAATGAATCTCCCAGGCCTCTCGGTGACAATGTAACCCCTGCAACAATGCCGTCCCCTTATTGGGGGTCTTTTCTCTCTGTCCTGGCTGGGCTAAGGGAGGGTGACCAGATTAATCATTCTGTCCATTCTCACTGAAGCCATACAAACGTCATTATTCATGCTCTCGCTAGTTAGCATGATCACTGGATGTGCATATTAATCCACTGCAGAATGAATGTTCATTTAACATTATTAATAGTGATACGGTTTTGGAAACACAACGATCCGGGGAGGAACGTGGTGTGAACCCAGCTATTGTTTTCTTTCGCTGTTTCTGCATGTGCAGCCATGATATAAATGGCAGTGGATGCCTGTGCTCTTGGAAGTTTCTGTAGGAAAAATATCCAATTAATTCCTGTTTTGTTTTGACAGCGTTTGGTGTACTAATTAATACAGGTTGAAGCATTATTTGAATGCTGGCGTCAGTCTAATTGTTTTGGCCATGTGCCGCGTAAACAACATGGTTTGCATTTGCACATGAAAGATGCAAGACATTTGTTTCCGAGTGTTTCAGAGATAAGTTGGCATTTTATGTTTTTTCATTAGAGTTTAAGAGCCTCAAGAGGCTTTTAGGAATTAAAATTTTCTACATATTGAAGCTGCACATCATTTTACTATTTTACAGTCTATCAATGCAAACACTGCCAAATGCAGAACAGAAAAGTCTCTTAAAATTAAGCCTCCACACAAATCGGATTCTGAAATGTGTTGTGGTGCCCACTAGAGAGCCAAGGATGGCGCAAACTGCCAGACAACACAAAAACAACTGAAAATAAAGATAAATTAGCGAGAGTAAAAAGAGAGTAGATGAAAAGCAGAATAACATTAACAAGTTCAAGTATTTTAAGCTTTAAAATATGCACACAATTTTAAAAATAAATCTTATATAGCATATAATCTATCTATCTATCTATCTATCTATCTATCTATCTATCTATCTATCTATCTATCTATCTATCTATCTATCTATCTATCTATCTATCTATCTATCTATCTATCTATCTATCTATATTACTGACGCCAAACCTCTGAATGGTAGTGTAGTCTACGCTTTAAAAATCAACCGGAAAAAGTATAAGATAGCATTAGCTTATTATGTTTTGGGGCACACTAATTCTAATCTTAGATAATCCTTTTTAGGATGGATAGCAGCCAATGTGAATTATGATGGAGCTCATAACTGTTCATTAGATGCAGCCTGACCATCTCTCTGACCTGAGAACGGCCATTTAATATGAAACATTTATTCTGTAACACTTACAATAGATTCTTGGTGGAGTCTTTGATTGTTTTGAGGTCTAATGCTATTATTTTTCTTAATGTTTAATCCATCATTCAGGAAATCAGCACTTTTAAACATGTATAATGGGATCAGGGTTTTCTTCGAGGGCTTTCTTAGAGATTGGTTCCATTCCCATGGCCTGAGAAGAATGTCTTAGGCCCAATCCCAATTCTATTTTATACCCCTTCCCCTTACCCTACCCCTCCGCCTACCCCTTCCCCTTGTAGGTAGGGTTGAAAATATTCCCCTAAGAATTGGGACACCACTACTATACGTCACACGTCATCATACGTCGTCTAACTCCTACAATACACACACCTATACTGGTGTGCTGGTGTGCATTAGAGCCTTTAATTATCTTTCTATATTAATGCGCTGCTTACTGACACACACACACACACACACACACACATATCAGAGATCGCGCAGCTCACGCATCCGGGAGCAAAGATAATTGTCAACGCTGCCCCACGACTTTTATTAATAACAGTTTAAATACTGAATCGCTACATTATATTTTCCAGCAACAAGATGATAAAATCACTGTTTTTGAAGTAAACTCACTCTAAAAAGAGAAACGCACAGACCCGCATACACGCAACTTTCATCTCTCTCTCTCTCTGTCTCTGTCTCTCTCTCTCTCGCTCTCTAATTGGCAGTATTTGAGAAAAGGGTTTAGCGATTTATAATTATTGGGGGTACTAGCTTTCTCAATGTCTATGGTGGTTGTCGCCCTGATCAGACATGAAAATATGTTGTGGCACTATCGTGCAGTCTGTAATGATATGACGTTAGCAAACTT
>NW_015505827.1:408360-412103 GCF_001515645.1 Sinocyclocheilus grahami
TGGTAACACTTTACTTGAAGGGGTGTGCATAAGACTGACATGACACCTTCATAATCATGACATGACACATGTCATGAAAATGAAGGAGGTTTTATGCATGTTTATGACAACTGTCATTAAGTGTCATTCGCTCAGTTATGTCATTTTTAATGCAAATATGACATTATTTGGCCTAACCCTACCCTAACCCTACCCCTACCCTTACCCCTAACCATAGCCCATAACAAAGACATCTCAAACAATGTCATCTTTGCATTAAAAATGACATAACTGAGCGAATGACACTTAATGACAGTTGTCATAAATATGCATAAAAAACCTTCACATTCATGACCTGTATCATGTCATGATTATGTAGGTGTCATGTCATGATTATGAAGGTGTTATGTCAGTCTTATGCACACCCCTTCAAGTAAAGTGTAACCAAATCTTTATTAATGCCCAAAAATGCTTACATTTATGTTTCTTTTTGTTCGCTCGGGCAGCCATATTGCCACTGAAACCGGTTTACGCTGAGATAATTCATACCCCTTCATTTGAAGTGTGGTCCCGAAAAATCTTCGTTTGAAGGGCTATCTGGCCCTTCCGCTTACCCCTACCCCTCCAACCAAAAGAGAATCGAGACACTAAGGGAAGGGCTAAGGTGTAGAATTGGGATTGGGCCTTAATGTGCTAAATCTCAAACTCTTTCTTTCTGTCAGCCTATCTTTCTCTCCTTTCCTTGAACTCAGAATCTTGAGGGTATGTTCTGTGATCTGAAAAAGAATTGCTTGGTTTCTCCACTGATAAATTGTGTTATGAGACATGCAGAATCTGAGCTGAACTGAGGCTGATCTGACAGGTCTCTGTGGACCAAGGCATATAGATCACTTTCAGCTGAAAATGTCATGGAATATTGCTCTGTTTTTTCTCATTAAGGGTCTCATTTACTATCTGTACTCACATCAAATTATGGGACTACCTACAAATTTGTACCAAAAATAAATAATACAAAAAATACAAAAAGAAAAAACCTGTATAATAATAATAATAATAATAATAATAATTGATCTATTTTAATTTAAATAAATTTAGAATCAAATTCATGTGTATGAAAAAAAGACAACTGCTTGCCTTGTATCAGGGTTATTATAGTTAGCTAAAACTAAAATCATAAAAAAATGTAATAATAATAACAAAGAAATTTTTTTTTAAAAAATGAAATATATTTTTTACAATTATTTTATTTCAGCTAGTTACACAACAAAAGTACTTAAACATTAACTAAATATAAATATAATATAATAAAATATAAAATAAAATATAATATAATTCAAAATATTGACAAAAACTATAATACAAAACAAAAACTAGACTACTGTATGCCCTGTATCAGGGTTATTATAGTTAACCAAAACTAAAACTAAAATCATAAAAAAATTTAATAATAAAAACAAATAGAAAATGAAATATATTTTTACAATTATTTTATTTCAGCTAGTTACATGAAAAAAGTACTCAAACTATAACTAAATATAAAATAAAACATAAGAAAATATAAAACACAACATAATTTAAAATATTAACAAAAACTATAATGCAGAACAAAAACTAGACTACTGTATGCCCTGTATAAGGGTTATTATAGTTAACTTTAGTATTATTGACACTAACATTATACACAGGCACACACACAAACAAACCTAAATAGCACATATAACTATGTGCTATATAGGTTTGTTTGTGTGTGTGTGTCTGTGTATAATTTTAGTGTCAATAATACTAAAGTTTTCAGTAATAATAATTAAAATAATTTCAAGTAGACAGTAATTGAATAATAAAGTAAATCAAAATAAAGTAAATCAATAATTAGACAGTCACAAATAATGAATAGATATTAAGTGACAGTTATACAAATATAAAGTTACATTTGTTAGAAATATACACAACAGTATAACCCACAGAACAGACTGTACCTCTGTCCCAAACAGCTTCATTTTCATTCACGAAAAAAAGAAACATCTATTCTGACTAAGGTCCATAGAGAGCCTTCAGGTTGGTCCAGGTTCTAACTGACCTTCTCTGGAAGCCTTAAATTGAATTTGCTGCAATTTGTGCTCAGAAGTTGAATGGGACAATCTCTGCGCACTAATAAATTAGGAACATCGAGACACTCTGATAAAAGAGGAAGCAAACAAGATAAATCAACAGAGAGGGAAAGTGGGGTGTTGTAATTCCATCTCTATTTGCAGATCCAGATCTTTTTGTTCTGGTGTTGTTTGTCTTATGTAGTGGCTACAATTGCTAGTTTTTTCTTTCTCCCCAGGAGCCATTTCCATCTTGAAATACCCTCTTTTCCTCTTTCATATGTATTAGAATAATTGTGGTGAGAGTATTTGTGAGAGTGCATAGAATAAAAAGAAATCAATTCATTTCAAAGAAAGAGCCACATGTCTTTTCCTAAGTTCAACAGTGTGAAGAACTAAAACCACTAATGAAAATGGTCCATTTCTCTCAGTGGGAGCCATTCTGGCACTGTCACCCCAGATATGACTCACTTTTGGCAGAGGGTATGGAAACAGATAAAAGACAGGGTGTCTGCAGCAGCTGTGCAGGGTTTTGGATGTTTGTGGCGTTTCTTGTATACCCAGAAAAGTATGGACGAAACACACCCTCCGCTGCGAGGCAGAAGGTCACACACAGGAGGAGGCAGAACTGTGTGAAATGCACATGTCGTCTCTGCCTTTCTCTCCATCAGTGCTCAAGCCTCTAACGGCGCAACCAATTAACAGAGGAGTAGGGTGTGAGGATTGCTGTGTTGACAAAGTGTCCTCATTCCCCCGTGAGTTGTGTAGCTCCCAGATCACCGCCGTTCCGTGTTTTCTCACATCGGCCTATGTGTTTCTGAGGCTGTGCCTCGTTTCCTCGCCCGACTGCACAGACTCCCTTTATTTGTAGTGAGCGCTGCAGTCATTACCATCAAGGTGACCCAGTATTTGCATACACAGTGGTGCAGATAGTACATGGATGCAAAGGGAAGGCAAGTCCGGTTGGTGGTGTACACCATTTTATTAACTCTGTAGAGGTTTTAGTGAACAGAAATACTGTAAATTACATGATATTGTCAGTGATGATTCCATATTCAAACCCCTTTTGAATCTTTAATTTGGATAGAAAACACTTTGTAGGCCTGTGCATTTCTTCAATTACTCTCTCTGCAGCCCTTAAAAACATTAAAACTTAAGAAAATTAACCATGGTTTTACTACAAATAAAATAAAAAAAAACATGGTTAATATACTGTAGTTAAACCATGGTAAACACAGATTTACTATAGTTTTGCTACACTAACCATTGTCAGGGATCTGGAAGGAGGACCCAATTGCAGTGAGAGTAACAAGGGTTTATTGACAAAACAGATCCATACAAAAGGGTTGTGAGGTGCACAGGTGATACCACAACAAACAGATAGCTAGGGAAGGGCACTGGAACAGCCGCAGACGTCAACTGGCAGAATACTATAGCAACAGAGGCGGCAAGACCAGGCCGGGAGAGAGACCAGAGCAAGGCACCAGAGAGCTGAGCTCAGATACTTGTTGACCATAAACTCTGAAGCACCCCAGACACCAGGCAAGGGAACCAGTGGACAGGAACAGGAACGCTAACACCACAACATAGCTCCACAGGAACACAAATTATTCCAAGACAGGCAAGAGAATAAACAAAAAGGACTAATAAAAAACCCTAAATATTATTATTAAATTA
>NW_015505827.1:412262-421371 GCF_001515645.1 Sinocyclocheilus grahami
GTGGTAATGAGGAAACCAGGAGGAGGAGCTAAAGCACATGGCTGAGAAAAACAAACTAGGCCATGTGCTGACAAGACAACAGACACAAGAAACAAAAACACAAGACAACCAGAGTGTCAGGGCAAAAACCTGACAAACCATAGGCTAACCATGGTATTTGTAGGACAATTGTGGTCATACAAATGGTAATCAATCAGAGGGGAAAAAACCCTGTGGCTACTACAAATTTACTATAATATAAACCATGGTTCATTTTTGTAAAGGTGGTTACATTGTTTCACCAGTAGTTGGCGACAAATTACTTTTCATTTAATTTTAGCAATTCTTTTACAAACATTGATTCATTCAGAAATTAAACAAGTAGTGAATCACTTAATAATTCACTCAGTCGATTCATTCAAAACACTGATTCAATCTGCAATGAAACTAGGACTGAGCAAATCAATCAACTAATTTGTTTTAAAGCACAGATAGATTCAGGAATGAAACAAGTGGCCATCTTTTCACAATTGATCTGTTTAAAAGCACTGATTCATTCAGAAAGCAAAACAAGTGACAGTCATTTTGAGCGAGTCATTCAGTTCTTCAGGAAAACGATTCGCTTAAAGGCAATGATTCATTCAGAAATGAAACAGGTGAACATCTTTATGAGTGAGTGAGTCATTCAATCCTTTACTCAAACAATTAGTTCAAAAGCACTGATTCATTCGGGAATGAAACAACAGCACTCTTTGTTGCTAATTCTTTTTTGGCTTCGTTTGGATCTGTTTTCATTGATGGAGAAATGGACAAAGTAACTGGCAATATTGTTTATGAAATGTAAGTTAATCAATATTAACTTATTATTTATTGAGCTCTTGTATAAAATCAATATGACGCTTGCATTTTCTCCACACAAGAATGTAAATGAGCTTATTAGACAAAATCATGTAACCTGCCTATATTATGCTTTCGTTTTTCATTATTAATGAAACCAAGAGGATTGTGCTATTAATTTTCTGATCTCAAGCGATATTTATGGACAAGATTATCATAAGGATGGGCTCTTTTGACCAGTAAGCAACTGTCAGTAACACCCTATCAACGCGTGTCAGAATTTTGCATGATTAATCACTAAGGTATCACACACATTCTCAGTTGCAATTTTGTTTGCATTGTCTGAATTATAGATTGATTATAGTGCTTGTATTGTCTTCACATGCCTTCATATCATTACCTTTACATTTATTTTTCTTCAGTCTTCTCAGCTGATTTGAAGAATTGAACTGAAGAAAATTACCTGTACTTGTTTTGTCTTTGTGTATGAATTCAGCTTTATTTCCACTCAGCAGATCTGCATAGAGAGAAAGGGAGCTAAATCGCTTATTAAGAGACATATTTAAATGCAAGCATCTATTTTCTGAACTATGCCAGGTAGGAGAGGAAAGAGAATTGCATTTATTTAAATGTTGTCCTTCATTTTCCTCTGTAAAGTAAGAGAGGAGCTCACTGTGCCAAAATGAAGCGTGATTTATCATGTTTCGTGAAACAGTGGGGTTTCTGAGGAGCGCACTCTTTCCAGGAATAAACAATTGGATGCCCTTAATGAGCCTAAATGGCACTGTTGTTATTTCAAGGTCAGACGTTTACATGAGAAATTGGTCAGGGAACATAGTTATTTCATTCCCATTGCTCAGTGTGTAACAAATCATCTCTACCCCATGCATAACCTCTACCAGTTTGATGGTGGGATTTTTTTTTTTCTGAGGGTTATTATGTAAGCATACAGAAATCTTGCTAAAATGAAAAGTCATATATCCTCGATTCCACTCCATGGCAAATCGGTAAAATAAAACTCTGTATGCTCAGAGTTCTAATGTGTCAGAAATGACAGAAGTGATTTCTATGAATATGGAGATTGACAGAGGCACCGTAAGACCACACAGCTTGTGCCCAATCTCCATTTCACAATTATTTCCCATCCTACTACCTCCCAGAGCTGTATTTTTTTAACTATAATTTATATTTTACCACCATTAACCAAATTACTCAAACCTGAGAACAATTACTCACAGACCATTACACAAGTCTTTGCTTAAACCTCTTAATTCTTCACCTGACAAGAATTTTATCATATTACACAAAATGAGATAATTAAATCAGAGAGTTTTTGAACTGTCACACAAAATAAACTCTGATCGATTTTTGGAGATGTTTTATGCATGCATTGTTCCCTGCAGAGAGATAAAAACCAATGCTTTGCGTTTCACTCGTGCATGTCCATCAATCCGCTCTTAAATGAGAGAATGATTGCATATACTTAAGTGTGTTTATCTGTTGAAGACTGTTGGCTGCTCCCCAGTGTGTAGTTCTGATTTAGTTTGAAAACACTCACTCACACTTGGCTTGCATTTCCCCATTAAGTTCCAAGACGAACCTGTGGTCGTAACCAAAGAACAAAACAGAGTTTGAAAATAATAATAACCAGACTGAAGGAGTTGATGACCACTGAGCGCGGAATGAGAAAATGCCGCCTTTGCATTCCAACTCAAAGCATATGCTTTGAAAAACAATCTAGTTGAACTTTAGATTATTGCTGGATCACAATTATGTTTTCAAGTACCTTTTATCACTCGGTTTTAAGGCACAACTTGAGAAATGGTACAGCCACACAATTTATCATTGAAAGGCATTTCAAAAGAGATGGATTTTTCTTTCATTTTTAAATAATATACAGCAGAACGCTAAAAGTTATACAGTCACAAAGATCTATTTTTCATTTTTATTTGAAATCTTTGAAGTTAAAAAGTTGAAAAACATGTATTTACTTCCAAACCTTCTAAACATGAAGACTATCCTCAGCATCTATCCTCAGTTTTCCAGGTTCAAATCCATTTTCAAAATCAGCTCATGATCAAAAATGTGCTAATTTTATTTATTAATTTGCAAGTTACCCGAGTAAACCATTTGACTTTTTTCTCTTTAGTAACTAGGAGATTTATATTATTCAGTTTTAGTCTTTGGCCTAATGAAATGACTCTGTATACAGAATTATCTTTGAATTATGTTGATTTTTCTAAAAGTAGATTAAAGTAAATATTATAAAAACTATAATAAATTATTAGCTAACTGTTAGCATAATTCCGAGCATTATGAATTAAATGATTGTCAATTAAATTATTGAATTATTATTAATTAATTTTGTATCATTATTTTGGTAACACTTTACTTAAAGCCTTTATGTATGATGCATTATAAAAGTAGTTTAAAAGCATTAAATATGCATTGTAGTGCACCTTATAATGCATTGTTCAATCTCATGAATATTGTAACCACAGTTAATACATTATGACACTTTACATTCGGTTGTAATTATTTACAACAAGATATAATGTATTACAATGCACATTTTGAATAATTCGAATGCATTATACCCTTTAATAACCCTTTGTAATGCATTATAAAGGCTTTAAGTAAAGTGTAATGTTTTTAAACCAATGTTTAGAGTTTTATCTCAGGTCTCTATGACTTTATGATTTCTTACATTAGAAAGCCTCAACCTGCTGTCATTCTTCTTGAACACTGTCTATTCAGAATGACATGTTAGCTGACAGATGATTGACAGGGTTGTGGAGTGCTGTTGACTTCATGGCAGTTGATAGCAGGCAGATGCAGGTTTGTTTATTATAGTTGAGTAATGTTGAAACTGACATGAGAGCAGCTATTTGGCCTGAAGGAGATGCAATGAAATCCAGGGGTGGTGACTTAAATGCCCTTTTAAAATGTCTGATGCTGGTCACAAGTGAAGGCCATTTTAATTCATTCGAGTCACGAATACCCTAAAGGCATGAGTGTAGCTGAAAAACTCAGGTATATGTAAGCTAAAATAATAAGAATATGTGACATGACACTCAAAACATGGTAAGTTGCTTACCAAAATAGTTTTTCTGGCTATCATAGTCATGTTCACAGTGCAAACGCTGTCTCAGATCGTAGCCTTAAATACTTTTTGGGATACCTAATTTTGCTTAGAATTGGAGACAACATCATTTATCTTTCATAAAACAATCTAACAATACATTGCTGTCTGAAATTGAAGCCTCAATTTTTTTGTATGTTTCATACAACAATATAAAATTTGATTGCCACAAAACTCAGAAGAAAAAAAAAACTTTTTAAGATAGGAAATAATTTTATTTTGACATGACACTCAAAACATGGTAAGTTGCTTACCAAAATAGTTTTTCTGGCTATCATAGTCATGTTCACAGTGCAAACGCTGTCTCAGATCGTAGCCTTAAATACCTTTTGGGATACCTAATTTTGCTTAGAATTGGAGACAACATCATTTATCTTTCATAAAACAATCTAACAATACATTGCTGTCTGAAATTGAAGCCTCAATTTTTTTGTATGTTTCATACAACAATATAAAATTTGATTGCTACAAAACTCAGAAAAAAAAATAAACTTTTTAAGATAGGAAATAATTTTATTTAAAAAAATGTATAATTTCACCCAGTGTTTGTGTGTTCTACACAACTGGTCAAAAATTTTGAATAATTCGAATTTTGTAATGTTTTTGAAAGAAGTCTCTTGTTCACCAAGGCTGCATTTATTTGATCAAAAATAGAGTAAAGTGGTCATATTGTGAAATATTATTACAATATAAAATAACTGTTTTATTTTTTATAAAGTTTAAAATATACACTCTAAAAATGCTGGGTTGTTTCAACCAAACTTTGGGTCAAATATGAACTAACCCAACTTTTGGGTTAAAACTGTAATTTAACATTTTACCCCAACAGCTGGGTTAGTCAATATTTGACCCAAAGTTGGGTTGAAACAACCCAGCATTTTTTAGAGTGTAATATTAATGTGATGGCTAAGCTGAATTTTCAGCAGCCGTTAACTCCAGTCTTCATTGTCACATGATCCTTCGGAAATCATTCTAATATGCTGTTTTGATGCTCAAGATGCATTTCTTAATATGATCAATTTGAAAACAGTGCTGCTTAATATTCATGTGATACAATGTGATACAAGATTTAAAAAAAAGAGAGAGAGAAAAAGAAAGAAAATATTTAAAAAGAAAGAAAATGATTTGTTACAAAAAGATTTTAAATAAATTTTGTTCTTTTGAACTTTCTATATAAAATTACTGTTTTTTACTGTGCTTTTGTAAGTTTAAAAAAAAAAACAATTAAAAAATAAAATAAAATAAATTATTTTTTAAAAATGATTCCAAACTTTTAACTGGTAATATATGTGTTTTTGTTTGTTCTGTGATCCTAATTTTGTAAAGTATCTTTTTGAGCATAAAGATTGTGATGATAAATTGAGGAGTGCATAGTCTGCTGAGCTTGGTTTGCAGTGTTCATAAAAATGAAATTTAAAAAATGTTGCTAAATTTGAGAAATTTTGCTGCTTACATAGATAGTACGTGGTGTAAAGCAGGCCTTAGACAGTGGTCAGCTCCCTAGATGTCTTTATCTCTGAAATAGAAATAGTTGACGTACCACACTGCTTTACAAACTACAAGAGCTTGAGTTGTGTGTGTAATACAGCAGCAATGCATTAGCAGTGTTTCATATCCCATTATGGCTGTTGTGAGTTGTGAGTAGCTGTCGTTGCAGGCAGCGACTGACTGATGTCTGAAGAGCTGTCACAGACGGCTTCTGTCACGTGTCTCTGAAGTGTCTTGTGTCTCTTCTCACCAAGAGTGTGTGTCAGTCAGTCACACTGCTGTCGTTTATTGCATGATGTCAGACATCAGACAGCACACAGGCGCCTCCAGTTTATTCGTGCATAAATTGTATTTGGCTGGTCTACAGTGTTCAGGGAATGCTGACTGTTAACCTAGAAATAGTGGTGGTGTGGCATAGTGGTTAAAGATTTGGGTTGATGACCTAATGGTTTTGGGTTTGAACCCCACACTTACCCCTTGTTTTTTTCCAGGAAGACTTTTCTGACACTTTGGTTAAAAGCATCTGCTTTGCATGTAATTGCAACTGATGTCCAGTGTTGTGTGGGGTTTATTCCTTTGCCAGTTCTGCTAGAAAACATACGTGGTCAGGGTTTCTCACATTTCTCCGGTAGTACTTTTGTGTGTCATTCCAAAGCAATTGTATCAGTCCGATCTATGGGTGGAATAAATAAACAGTGTAAGATAATGAAGGAGTGTTTCCATCCAGGTTGAAAAGCATTGTCAAATCAGATATTCTGTATTTTTTTAAAATCTAGTTAAATCAAGTCTGATTTGTGTTTTTTTATTATTATTTATTTTATTTTATTTGTTATTTAATTTAATGTTTTTTTTTTTACAAATTTTTTTTCAATCTGTGAGTTTTCACTTCATATCTTTACTTTGTGTTGCTTTATCATTTATTTTATTATTATATTTAACAGACATTTACTTCAGTCTGTAAATATTCACTCCAGTCTTTTATATTATTAATATTTATATTATTTCCATTTTTTTATTTTGTTTTGCTTATTATTTTATTTTATTATTTAATTGTTATATTTAGCAGACTTCTTTTTGTATTTTATATTGTTTCGTATATTTATTTTGTGTTGCTTCACATTTATTTTATTTTATTTTAATATTTTTTCAGTCCAAGGACGCCATTCTGCAGTGATTCTTCAACCCTCAGTTGGTCTTTCTGGACTGACTGTGTGATTGTAATCAATTGAAGGAATCCCACTTTGACGCTCTGCATATTTTCTCTGTGATTATATCAGTGCTATTCTCATGCGGATGAAAGTAAGGCCTCGCTCTTCTCCTGAACTCCTCATCTTTCATAAAATCAGTGTCCCTATTGGTTGAGAGCTCTCGTGAGTCACGCCATTCAGAGGTCATATTTCTCCATTCTGAATAATTTATTTTTCCTGTCTTATTCTCTGCATCGGGGTCCGTTTTAAAGGTGATACAGTGCATATCTGCACATGAGCTGTTTAGCCGTGAGCATGGAGAATAACACAAAGAAAACTAAAAAAACTTGTATCATGATGTCTATAGATGGTCAGATGTCTGACAGTATTTACAGAGAATTTTCTTAATGGTATATTCAAGCATGTACAAACCCAATTCCAAAAAAGTTGGGACACTGTACAAATTGTGAATAAAAACAGAATGCAATGATGTGGAAGTTTCACATTTCAATATTTTATTCAGAATACAACATAGATGACATATCAAATGTTTAAACTTAGAAAATGTATCATTTTAAGGGAAAAATAAGTTTTAAATGCACTGTAGATGATGATAACTTCAAACTCTTTGCAATTTTTCTCTGAGTAACTCCTTTCTGATATTGCTCCACTATTTTTCGCCATAGCATTGGGGGAATTGGTGATCCTCTGCCCATCTTGACTTCTGAGACACTGCCACTCTGAGAGGCTCTTTTACCCAATACCCAATCATGTTGCCAATTGACCTAATAAGTTGCAAATTGGTCCATTTATGAACATTTAACTTTTCCGGCCTCTTATTGCTACCTGTCCCAACTTTTTTGGAATGTGTAGCTCTCATGAAATCCAAAATGAGCCAATATTTGGCATGACATTTCAAAATGTCTCACTTTCAACATTTGATATGTTATCTATATTCTATTGTGAATAAAATATAAGTTTATGAGATTTGTAAATTATTCCATTCCTTTTTTACTCACAATTTGTACAGTGTCCCAACTTTTTTGGAATCGGGTTTGTACACAAATTATTTAACCTTGTTCCTTACAGTATTTTCACCTGTGTGTCATTTAAACGAAGAACTGTCATAGGATTCACAATTTAAATGACCCTTAATCCCTCTCCCGTCTCCTTCAAGGTCCTTGTGGCTGTCAAATGGTATTCCACAGCTGTTAATTAAGCCGTTTTATGCTTCACAATGTCAACCCTGAAGGCCCTTATATGGCAACAATATGTCTTTCCCAAGGACACCACCTCCAACTGCCCCATTGACAGGGCTGTGACCCCACCTACGTTTTGTAGAGGCACTAATTAGGGCAACCTCCCATGGAGGAATTAAGTTTCAGTGAATGTGGTATTACAGTCGCCAAACTACTTGTATGAAAGCCAAAGGCATTTTAATGCTGTGAATGGCATTTCTCTGACGTTTGGAAATATGTCAGTATGGAACAACTCAAACGAGAATGTGCTGCTTTTTTATTTATAACAAAAACACTGAATGTTCTGATAGATGCAGCTGAAAAATGTTTGTTATGGAGTTTGGCTATCTGGGATAAAATCAAAAACATCATGCATCACTGACAATGTTTCCCTAAAAAATGAACGTGTTTGTCCGTTTCCTGATTCTTTATCCTGAATTCATATTTATACCCCAAATGTGTTTATACCACACACTTAGATTAAGAATAGAGGTTAAAAAGGTTCTTTGTAGCTTCTTATCAAAAATAATTTTGCTGTAGACGGTTCTTAAGTTGGCTATATGTTTCTTTGGAGATTAAAAAGGTTCTTCATGTTTCAAAGGTTCTTCAGATCCGCATATTGGTGTCTAAGGGATTTAAAGAGGTCATATCACAGAAAATCCCATTTTTAAAAGTTAAATGGTACTGTGTACATCACATGCATACACACTCACACCAACAACAACAGTGTTTAACTACTGCACTCATACAGTCTCAGTGAATTCATTGTAGTTTGTATAGGTATATGTATCTATCATCCATCCAATCATTCCATTTATCCATCCATTCATTGTTGTCTGTCTGTCTGTCTTTTTGTCTATCTTCCTACCATCCAGCCATCCATCATTCTGTCTGTCTGTGTATCTATCTCTATTTGTCTATCTAGCTGTTTGTCTGTCTGTTTCATTCCCTCTCTCTTTGTCTCTCTCTATCTGCCTGTTTATGTCTACCATTCATACATCCATAATTCTGTATGTCTGTCTATCGATCTCTGTTTGTCTATCTAGCTGTTTGTCTGTCTGTTTCTTTTCCTCTCTCTTTGTCTCTCTCTATCTGCCTGTTTATGTCTACCATTCATCCATCCATCCATCCATCCATCCATCCATTCATTGTTCTGTCTGTCTGTCTGTCTCTATCTATCTATCTATCTATCTATCTATCTATCTATCTATCTATCTATCTATCTATCTATCTATCTA
>NW_015505827.1:422924-437505 GCF_001515645.1 Sinocyclocheilus grahami
CTATCTATCTATCTATCTATCTATCTATCTATCTATCTATCTATCTATCTATCTATCTATCTATCTATCTATCTATCTATCTATCTATCTTTCTATCTATCTGTCTGTCTGTCTGTCATTCTGTATGTTATTATGTCTATCATTCTGTCTGTTTCTCTCTCAGCAGTATCTGCCTCTCTTACAGTTATATGAATGTCTTTGATTTTCATTTTATTTCGTCTTCCTTAAATTCAAATATGACAACCCTGGCATGGGAAAAAAGTAAAAAACCTATTACGTAGAAATAAAGGTTATTCTATGTCATCAGAATATAAAATGCAATAAAAAAGGGTATGGAATAGTTTCATTTAGTATCAAGTCTGGGTTAAAGCTGAAATGTTTGACATCTGGCATCACCATAAAACAGACTGCTAAATAATGACTGTTTTCAAACAGGTTTTATAGAACACACAGTCATTGACTGGACGAACAGTCAAACTCATGTTGTAGCTTTGAGCCTATGTTACTACAGTATGTCAGGATGATTGGGATGTTCAAACAAACAGAGTAAGATTTTGATGGTGTTTTCACTTTTGGGGAAATCAACCTACAAATGTCTTACTTATAGTCTGTACATTCTATCTATCTATCTATCTATCTATCTATCTATCTATCTATCTATCTATCTATCTATCTATCTATCTATCTATCTATCTATCTATCTATCTATCTTTCTATCTATCTGTCTGTCTGTCTGTCATTCTGTATGTTATTATGTCTATCATTCTGTCTGTTTCTCTCTCAGCAGTATCTGCCTCTCTTACAGTTATATGAATGTCTTTGATTTTCATTTTATTTCGTCTTCCTTAAATTCAAATATGACAACCCTGGCATGGGAAAAAAGTAAAAAACCTATTACGTAGAAATAAAGGTTATTCTATGTCATAGAATATAAAATGCAATAAAAAAGGGTATGGAATAGTTTCATTTAGTATCAAGTCTGGGTTAAAGCTGAAATGTTTGACATCTGGCATCACCATAAAACAGACTGCAAAATAATGACTGTTTTCAAACAGGTTTTATAGAACACACAGTCATTGACTGGACGAACAGTCAAACTCATGTTGTAGTTTTGAGCCTATGTTACTACAGTATGTCAGGATGATTGGGATGTTCAAACAAACAGAGTAAGATTTTGATGGTGTTTTCACTTTTGGGGAAATCAACCTACAAATGTCTTACTTATAGTCTGTACATTTCAAAAAAAGTATTTTAACATTTTAAAAAACACACCCTTCAGCTTTAAACGCCTTCTTTCAGAGGTTTTAGTCTCTCCAGTAACTGAATCATATATAGCTCAGATGTAAGAGAGTTTCAAGCATTAAACTTTATATAAAGAGAAACTTGAGGTTAAATATAGTACCTTAAGAACATGTACGAGTGCATTGTACTGGAGTGTGTGGAAAGGTGAATGCCCCGTTTGTCCCAGTTTGGTCAGCTCGCCTCTGGGCATTTCTGGCTGGGCTGGGGTGTACAGTAGGACTTCAGAAGACTGTGTATGACTCTCTCCGCCCACTCTGTAACTCCTGCCTGTGCACCCGGGCTGATTAATCTCCATTTCCACTGCAGTGCGTGGAGGAGTGTGGAGGGGATATCACATGCTCTCACTTATTCCCTGCATTAATGCAGTGGGTGTGGGTCACCTCGCTGAGGAGTCTGTAGACGCTTTCTTTATCTCTCTATTCTCAGCCCACGTTCTGAATCAGCTTTCAGGGCTACAGAGGTTCCCCTCTTCCAGCAACTTTTGTTTTTGCTGTATATTATAAATAGACCTCAAACACACCTCTCGACAGGATGGGAGATTTGGTGGGATTTGTACAGGTTTATCTGCTCCATGCCTCCCCTGGTCTTGCATGTCACTCAACTGATTTACTTGCTCTTGAATGGCCTCTGAGATCTTGCCATTTTTCATCCAGGGATTTCAGAGCTGGACCTCAGGGAGGATGCATGTTTTGTGTCATTTATTTTCCATATTGCCTGTAAGGAAGAAAAATCACAAATGAGGTCTTCTGAATGTCTGTGGACTAGCAATGTGATTAAATAGAGAGCATTGCATTATAGCAAATTATGTTGTCTAATTTTTTACTATTTTATTAGAAGAAACACCTGAAGTAAAGTAGGTACTTTGATTTTGTAGTTGATGTAGGCATCTCAAATAGAGCAATTGGATGAAATTATGTTTATGTGGCAGGTTGCATGACAAGAAAAGCACAATCTGTCAGCCTGTAATGTGCACATATGTTCAACGCTGTCATTAGTTGACACAATCAAGTATTTATATCTAATCTAGCACATTATAGAGTGTCGGGAGTCAAGAGGCAAGAAATAACTGCCACCCCGCAGCTACACATAATTGATCAAACATATTAGCTGTTTTTTTAAGCTCAATCTATTTTAAAAAGTGAATAAACGCATTCATTCCAAAGGCGTAATATTGGGTGTATATTGGCATTAGTAAACGATAATCTCCAACCAGATTTTTCCATATTTAATGTACCTATTTGCATTTTATAATGTGGTTGCATGTGAAAATATCTGACCACATGGATTAAATTTCCTTTCCAAATATAAAATTTTCATCTCCATTATGGTTACATCAAAGGACATGGGTTAGGGTTAACACTAGAACTTCCATAATTTATTACCAACAACAACTATTTACTGTCTTTATGATCCCCTGTTCTTTTTTAAAATTAAGTATTTAAATACATTTTGAATTCATTACATTTTTTATAGACTTTAATGAAATTACATAAGTTAACATTTAAAATTCAGTGCAAAATTTGATCATGTAAAATTAACTTTTTACAACCATTTTTTCTCCCTTTGTTTATATTGTATTCTATAGCTTCTGGTGTTATAAATATAGCCCAGCTATATTCCCATGACAAAATTTAACACTAATATGAATGTTGCAATTGGATTTCTCTTATATAATACCCTTCATTTTATAATCAGAATAACTGCATATTATACAGCATAGCTTCCACTTTCTCTTTGTTTCTTACACACGCTCTCATTCTCGTCATTTTCTTATTATTCTTACTGTTGCTTCTTACAGTGCCACAGAAATGTAGTTTTAGCCCTAGAGGCAAACTACTGGTGCTGGAGTTTTTTACATAATCAGCACAATAAAATCTGCCTTGTTAAAGATGATGAAATCGAGTTTTCAGCCCAGACGGATAGCACTTATTTCTTTAAAAGCCATGCCGCATGGTACTGCATGGTATGCATGAACTGAAATCCAGTAATGTTACATAACAGCATCCTACAGTACAGTAGATCATTCTCCCCTGTACCATTCTCTGTAACTGAATACCCTTTGTGTTGCTTCAATCTACTCCTATCTGTTTTTCTTTATTGGATTTATGTGGGTTTTATGTTCTCAATATGCAAATTGTAGCGCTAAATAAAATTGTTTATTCAAACATTCCAACCAGCCTAATACAACAATATTGGCTCAACCAATAGTTCGAGTTTAAAGGCAGGGCTTTCTGTTTGATTGACCAATGCAAGACAGGGAGAATAATCAGGAAATCTATGGCTGCATCCGAGATTGCATGCTTCCCTACTATACAGTAGGCGAAAAACAGTATGCAACAAAAGATTACAGTACTCATAAAAGAGAAGGCAAAAATCCAGGAGGAACTACTACACATGTTTCGGCATGGTTCTGAAGTGTGCATAGGATGGATACTATCCTTTGAGGCCATCGGAGAGGATTTATGAATGTCAGTGACGCGATGCAACTGACGCTGGTACGTCACGTGACAATGACAACATGGTAAATGTAGTACGACCAGATTACATTCATACTGCACACATTGATGCTATAGACTGTACTTTTTTGCAGTCACAAAGTAAATACCTAAGTACCTACTCAAATACACGATTTTGGATGCAGCCTATGACAGCAGTTCACTGTTTCTGCAGTTCCATTGTTAATGCTTCTTCTTAATAATTCTTAGCTGAACTAAAATATAAACTAATTTGTTGACATACAGTGAGAGTATATATTTATATCATTAATAAAGACTGCATAGGCCAGATAGTTTGTTCCTTGAATAATTTAATTAAAAAAGAAATTATAATGAAATCTCATTCAAATTTTAAGTGTTTGGTCTTGGTTAATTTGAGCACAGTTTGAGACACTTGATATTTTTAAATATTTTTTAATTCAAATATTTTATCGTTTAACAAAGACAAATCAATTCCTACAGCCAATATATTGGAAAAAGGATATTATAACATCAACAGTACACCTAAACTTAAGCACAGCAGAATTTTTGCAATCCGTTTGGTGTGATTCTAATGGAACAGAAATGAAACACTTCTCCTTTAAGAAATAATGTAAATGGCAAGTTCAAGGCCAGTTGCTAAAGATTCTAATTAATCCTTTTATGTCATCCATTTCTCCACTAGAATGCTCGGCATGACGATTACTGTAGAGGAAATGCAGACTAAGAGAACAGATGGGCTGGACTGATGAGAGCGAACTGTAGAATCCTACCCATCAATCCTGTGTGAACGATCCCAAAGGACTCACATGTGGTCGGCTTCCGTCTGCCGTGTTTCCAAGTATAGGCCGTTAGAACACACACACTTTTGCACATACTCTCACCCCTGACTCATGGGTGGGCTTCAGCAGGGCCCAGACATACAGATGTGCACCGCCAGATGAGCATCACTGTCCCACTTAATGCCTCTTTCGTCTTTTCTTTCACTCCATCCCCTCTCTGTCCCTTCTATTACATTTCTCTCCTTTTCCTTCTCAGTAACTCTGGTCTCTACTATCCTTACATCATAATCAGGAAACACTTCACTGCGGCCCCTTGAATGTAACATTTAATTAACCCTGCAATTATTGCATCTAGAGCTTATTAACATATCAAATGAGCAACCGCTGGGGCACAAAAAGGAACTGGGGCTTTTGGGAGGCGTTGATTACCTTTTCAATGCACAGCTTGCTTCAATATGACTCATTGTGTTTAAAGCAGCCTGTTCATTTTCCCCCGTGCTCATTTAGTAAAAAATGTAAATATCTATGGCTGCATCCGAGATTGCATGCTTCCCTACTATACAGTAGGCGAAAAACAGTATGCAACAAAAGATTACAGTACTCATAAAAGAGAAGGCAAAAATCCAGGAGGAACTACTACACATGTTTCGGCATGGTTCTGAAGTGTGCATAGGATGGATACTATCCTTTGAGGCCATCGGAGAGGATTTATGAATGTCAGTGACGCGATGCAACTGACGCTGGTACGTCACGTGACAATGACAACATGGTAAATGTAGTACGACCAGATTACATTCATACTGCACACATTGATGCTATAGACTGTACTTTTTTGCAGTCACAAAGTAAATACCTAAGTACCTACTCAAATACACGATTTTGGATGCAGCCTATGACAGCAGTTCACTGTTTCTGCAGTTCCATTGTTAATGCTTCTTCTTAATAATTCTTAGCTGAACTAAAATATAAACTAATTTGTTGACATACAGTGAGAGTATATATTTATATCATTAATAAAGACTGCATAGGCCAGATAGTTTGTTCCTTGAATAATTTAATTAAAAAAGAAATTATAATGAAATCTCATTCAAATTTTAAGTGTTTGGTCTTGGTTAATTTGAGCACAGTTTGAGACACTTGATATTTTTAAATATTTTTTAATTCAAATATTTTATCGTTTAACAAAGACAAATCAATTCCTACAGCCAATATATTGGAAAAAGGATATTATAACATCAACAGTACACCTAAACTTAAGCACAGCAGAATTTTTGCAATCCGTTTGGTGTGATTCTAATGGAACAGAAATGAAACACTTCTCCTTTAAGAAATAATGTAAATGGCAAGTTCAAGGCCAGTTGCTAAAGATTCTAATTAATCCTTTTATGTCATCCATTTCTCCACTAGAATGCTCGGCATGACGATTACTGTAGAGGAAATGCAGACTAAGAGAACAGATGGGCTGGACTGATGAGAGCGAACTGTAGAATCCTACCCATCAATCCTGTGTGAACGATCCCAAAGGACTCACATGTGGTCGGCTTCCGTCTGCCGTGTTTCCAAGTATAGGCCGTTAGAACACACACACTTTTGCACATACTCTCACCCCTGACTCATGGGTGGGCTTCAGCAGGGCCCAGACATACAGATGTGCACCGCCAGATGAGCATCACTGTCCCACTTAATGCCTCTTTCGTCTTTTCTTTCACTCCATCCCCTCTCTGTCCCTTCTATTACATTTCTCTCCTTTTCCTTCTCAGTAACTCTGGTCTCTACTATCCTTACATCATAATCAGGAAACACTTCACTGCGGCCCCTTGAATGTAACATTTAATTAACCCTGCAATTATTGCATCTAGAGCTTATTAACATATCAAATGAGCAACCGCTGGGGCACAAAAAGGAACTGGGGCTTTTGGGAGGCGTTGATTACCTTTTCAATGCACAGCTTGCTTCAATATGACTCATTGTGTTTAAAGCAGCCTGTTCATTTTCCCCCGTGCTCATTTAGTAAAAAATGTAAATGTGTTTTAGCACATTTTCTCAGCTCATTAGTTTGAGGTTCACGTCAGCAGCATGCAGATGTGCTGTGGCTGATGGAGTTGATGCACATTTTTCTGCAGGTTTGCTGTGTTGGGAGAATATATGAATAATTTTTTGTTTGTTTGTCAATTACGCTGAGGTTGTTTGGCTCAGGGAGATCGGTCTCGACTCTTTGTGGCTTGGCAGGAGGGACGTTTCTGTCTTTAACCTGTCAATCTGTTGGATCTGAGCTGTCAGGTGCTCGTCATGTCAGGGACTTTCATAAAGATACTGTAGCACTTGTTAAGAGGGGCAGCACTCTGTACAAAGATCTGATGTCTGGGAAATGCAACTCTGTAATTAGGCTGCATAATGCTGTGATTTCACTTATATATTTGTGAAGCTGGGTAAGGCAAAACATCACTTCTATATTGCTCATAATTAGGATTGGAGAATTGTTCATATATATATATATATACGTTCTATCTATATGTAATGTTCATATACATAATATATCTATATATATATATGAAAAATAATTTGCCACATAAATTTATAGATATATATATATATATATATATATATATATATATATATATATATATATATATATATATATATATATATATATATACGTTCTATCTATATGTAATGTTCATATACATAATATATCTATATATATATATGAAAAATTTGCCACATAAAGGAGTTAAACATGAGAAAACATGCACCAATTATCCCAAATGTAACTGGATTCTAATTTATTTTAATAAAATATTATTTTAGTGGAGTATCTGTATCAAATTAAGTTTGAATTGTGATGTTTTGTTTAATGTGTGATCATAAAATTGGAAATCTTTAAATATGCTTTCTTGAATTTTTTATACTTTTCTAAAGCATTTTAAAGTTGAATTTTACCATTTTACTGTATCCTTTTATGGTTAAATATTTTCATTTTACAAAGACAAATCATGGTAAACATGACTTGTAAACATATTTATTGTCATTTCCAGTCAATATATACATGCATATGATGTACACTATGGTTCAAAAGTTAACTAAGACTTTTTTTTCTTTTAAATAAATCAATACTTTTATTCAACAACTGAATTGTGCAAATGTGAGAGTAAATAGTGATATTTATAAGATCTGAAAAAAGTATCACAGTTTCCACAAAAATATTAAGCAACACTGAAATTCAACACTGAGTTGAAATTAGTTGAAAACTTCAGCGGCAAGTCAGTATATTCAAATGTTTTCTGAAAGATCATATGACACTGAAGACTGGAGTAATGGCTGCTGAAAATTCAGCTTTGTCATCACAGGGATAAACTACATTTTAAACTATATATCAAATTGAAAACTGGTGTAGCACAGTTCTTAGATCTGGAAGAAGGAGGTGGGAACCGGTGAACGTTTAAACAAAACTTTAATAATAAAATTAACACAAAATAGCGCGACAGCCCCTCACGGATGACTGCCGCCACAAACAGAACTAAAACACAAAATAAAGTCCAGGCCTGGTCCTCTCTCCTCCTGCACTGTCGTCACTCCTCCTTTTATCCTTCCGGAGCTCCTCCGTGGGACTCGAGACCGGTGAGTGGCTCAGGTGTCGTGCATTATCACTTACTCCACCGGCCTCGCTCTGTTCCCATGGCTCTCGGCCCCGCCCCACTCGTCACAACAGGTTTTTGAAATTGTTATAATATTTCACAATATTACTGTTTTTGCTGTATTTTGATCATATAAATGTGACCTTGGTGGGCATAAGACTTTCAGAACCATTTAAAAAATGACAATGAAAAATGGCAATGAAATTAGGTTTAGCAAAACAAAGCAGCAAGGAAATGTATTCCAAATTAGTTTAATATGTCATTTCTACCATTGTCATTATAAAAGTCAGTACATCATTTGAGATGTAGTCAAAAGCCTACATTGTTAGCATTTTTCCATGTCTCTTTCTATGATCCAAACTTTGGTCATTCATGTATTTCATTAAGGGCACTGAATTTCAAATGATCTATTCTGTTGAATAACCACGTTTTTGTCTTTGACCTCCAATGTTGTTCTTTGCATCCACGGCTTAGCACAGATGGCTTTAATTGTGATTTTGCAGGCATGATGAGTTCTGCCCTTAGAAAGACAATAAACACTTTGGCACACAATACTATGTGTTTGTGGGTAGCAGAGCATATGGAGAGACTTGTAGGAGTGGAGAGGGTACCAGGTGCTGGGCTTCTGTGATGGAGTCTTTTGTTAAACAGTGGACAACCAATGGAGTCAAAGGCGTACCTTGATGAGCAGTTTTATCACAAGATTGCCTTGTCCTTGAGACAAAGAGAGAGGGAGAGAGAGTGAAGGGTGAAGAAGTGAAAGAAAGCAATTATTTCTGAGAGAGGGCACCTTCGGAGCCTGGTGAACATATGTGAGATCTCACATATGGAGAGAGGTCTGATTGGCCATGAGCTGATGAGAAAACCTGCACAGGTGTGTTTCTACCAATCTCACAACCCTCAGGGGTTCAGAGACGAACTCCAGCCAGTCATGAGAGACACTTTACCATTTTTCTGCATGTTGCACAAGTGTGCACAGTGTGTACTGTGTAAGCTATTTCTACGTTTTAATGTCAATGATTGGATACATTACTGTACTGTATGTGGGTTGTATACTGGGCTACACATTACTGTATGGATATTTATTGCAAGACATTGGACAGGATTTACATTTATGCATTTACTTTTGGTCTGTCAGCAAATTACAGTACAATGTCATTGCGAAACAGAAAAGTTTATACAAAATGGAACATCAAATCAGTCACTTTCCCCTTCATTAGTGAAAATCCAGATTCATCTGAGAACAATTGATCAATTCAGGACACATTTGCAAACATATCTAATAGAAAATTAATAACTGGTTGAAGCATTTTGCATTTAATGACTTATTATGCAATAAACTAATACTTCTATTTTTTGGGGAGTAAAGGTTCTTGCGCACTGAGTCCGCAATTTTCGTTTACGTTTTTAACATCATCTTAAAAATTACGGATGTGAAAAATGCAGAAAATTTAACCCGATCCTAATTTTTTTGTGATGGTCGAAAGTTTCGGAGGCAATGTGTAAATGTGATTGACACAACGTGAGGTTGTTTTTATTTTTTAACGTGTGAAAATTTCGGATGAGAATTTCAGACTCAGTGTGCAAGGACCTTAAAGTATTAGTTCACACAAAAATGAAAATTAGCCTCTTTTTCACTCACCCTCAAGGCATCCTAGGTGTATATGAATTTCTTCTTTCAGACGAATCGAATCGGAGTTATATTAAAAATGGTCCTGGCTATTCCAAGCGTTATCATTGCAGTGGATGGGTGTTTCTGTTCAACAGTCCAAAAGACTTCAAACAAAGTGCGCGCAACCATAATAAAACATGCTTCACATGGCTCCGAGCCATGAATAAAGGTCTCCTGTAGCGAATTCATGCGTTTTTTTAAAGAAAAATATCCATATTTTCAACTAAACTCTGCGGACCCGGATACGGGTCCAAAGTCAGGTTAAAAATGTGTATGCTTCATTTGCATAGCCTTCCTTATATGGTATCAGCCCATATATGGGTTCATTTGAAAGCTTGGAGTGTCTTCTTTACAAAGAATACCATTCCTTTTGGTTTTTATATTTCTAAAAGCTTAGAAATGTATTCGTCCCACACACGATTTTCCGCCTAGCCATTGCGAACTTTTTTTACGAAGAATGTGTATTTGATATATTTTTTACAATAAAGTCAAGTCATATATCACAAGAAAGCTCTCATTCTCAGGAATTTCACGATGTAGATTATTTTATTGTGTGACAATCATAGATCGAATTATCTTCAATTGAATTGCGATGAAAAAAAACGGAACTTTTTATTGTGTAACATTTCTACTCGTAGCACTGCTTCAGTTAGCCGCAAACAGCCACAAATATCTATAAACTATATTGTATAACTATATTACCTTTTAGATTAGGATCTCTTCTTTCAAACAAGACCATTTTCAGGTTTCTGCCTCCATCGGTGAGATATTCGCGTTCTGCCCAGGTAACGGAATTCTGCGCGTCAGCGGCTCACAGGCTCTCCATGTAACTCACCATGACACATTTCGATGCAGAATTGGACATTTTCAATCGCTTCACAAATAATGTTCTAACTCCTGTTTAGAAGCTGTTATTTTAAATTTTCTTTTTTCTGGTACTTTTTGGCATATAGTGGCATCAAACAAAGTAAATTGCAGGGAGTTGAGCCTAATAGAACCTGAATTACAGAATTTCAAAAAATATATATTGAATTAAAACTCAAAAAGCGCCTATGTTTTTTTGTGTTTATAGTAATAGTTGAAAAGTATATAATGTTATTTATAAAGAATTCCACTCATATTTTGTAGTTCAAAGGGTTTTATTTACAATGAAACCATTTTTTTTTAAATTTCCTCCATTGTATGTGTGTAGGGCAAACATTTGAATTTGAGTATGAAAAATTTAGGCGAAAATTCCAAAAAACGCCCAGAGAATAAGTAATCACTTTTCTCTCACTTCCGCTATCTGTCGTAAGCTGTTCCGGCTGATTACGATGGATGTATGCGTCGCACATGCGCCTCTGAGATAAGCTAGTCTCGCGAGTTTGTTTACAGGAGCAAAGGAAAACCTCCTCTTGACTTGGAATCCTCCAAAGTTTTTCTTTACAAATCCTCCGTTTGTACTTCTAATTTGTTACCGACATTTGTTTTGTTATCTCTCTGCTTTCATCACTAATCACACTACGTCATCCGCCGGAATGGCTTCCGTTTATGACAGTTAGATGAAGTGAGAGAGAAGTGTTTATTACGTTTAAAATATGGATATTTTTCTTACAAAAACGCATGGATTCGCTACAGGAGGCCGTTATTCACCCCCCCGGAGCCGTGTGAGGCACGTTTTATTATGGATGCACTTTATGGATGTAAGCTTTATTTGACTTTTTTGGACTGTTCAACAGAAACACCCACCTACTGCAATGATAACGCTTGGAATAGCCAGGACAATTTTTAATATAACTCCGATTGGATTCGTCTGAAAGAAGAAAGTCATATACACCTAGGATGCCTCGAGGGTGAGTAAAACACAGGCTAATTTTCATTTTTGGGTGAACTAACCCTTTAAGACTTTTAAATTGAAAACCAGTATAATATGTTTTGATGAACATCACAAGCAATTGATAATGCAGAATTAGTACATAATCAGTTGCATGAATGTACTAAGCATTGGAAATGTGTTCAAAAGAATAAGAAATTGCTTTTATGCGGTATACAAGTGACTAGATAATGTGGAGATTGAACAAATAAGTACTTCAGATGTGATCTGGAAAATACCAAAGCACCTGAAAAAAACTAAACTGAAATAAGATAAATTATTTTAACATTGAAATGAAGCATTGAATTAAAAAAAGAGAGTAAAGAATGTAATTTTGTAAGAGCAAAATTACAATTAAAGCACTTAAGTGCTCTGGCATTCAACAAGGTTACTGGAATTTTTTTTTGCCGTTTTCAGTCTCCTTTTGTGTCAGTGTCTGTAGGTGCATGTTATTTCATTATATCTGAATGTGTGTGCTGTTCGAGGTCATGATGGAAAGTATGAATTTAACAACACTTTGCTTTCACGGTGGCTCGACAATCCACCTTGTCTCTGGGAGGCGTGTGGCTTTGTCTAATCTAATTTGGCTTTGCAGCTGCCTCGCTCTCTGACGTCAGCCCTTTGTGCTTCAAAGGCAAACCCACAGAAACGGTGTGACAGGGAAATATGGAAGGAGTTATTTTGCTACAAAGAATCTGTGGCCCCAAGCAAATTCATAATTTTCACACTGATACGCTGGAGCCAGTGTCTTTGCACTTACTGCCTTTTATAGCTTTTTGAAATGTTCCAGCGCTAAGGCATGCTGAGTCAGAGGAGACATTCGTTCTCATTTGTCACATTAAATGACCAAACTAATCATGCTGGGGAACATCATGGAACATTTGTAACCCTACAGTGGCAATAAAAGTCCATTAAACAGAGAGAGTCTCATATTGTTAAAGGGCTCTGGTCAGATCCGTTGTTGGGTTGGTTGCAAACAAGGTGAACTTAATGTCTCAACCTCAAAACATGGTTCAAATTCCACACATGCATTGCCAACATATATTATGAGTTACCCTGAAATAGATAATTTAATGTCTGATTAATGAGCAAACATGGTTAACCATTGATAAACCATAATGCGAGGTAATTTCTGTCATTCTTTGAAGATAAAAGCCCCTATATCATGAAGTTATTTTTCATTAGGGGTAAAAAGAACTAATGGTAGTTCGAAGGTATTTATAACCCAGAGTGAACTTTTCTATAAAAGTTTGTTTCTGAACTCTTGAAAAGAACTCAAACTAATTTTGTTTTGACCTGATTTTGTTCAAAATGCTTGTATGTTCTATTAATAATGTTATTCGAAGAACATTTGCTCATAACTTTGAGAGAACCTTGCCAAAACGTTGCCTGTTATCTGTCACTTTGGTAATAATTTAATCTACAGTATAGCTATATATATATATATATATATATATATATATATATTTTTTTTTTTTTTTTAAAGTGAGTAGACATAATGATTGAATGAATGAATGAATGATTGCATTTATTGCATCATTCATTGATTAACAGAACCATTTCATAACCTCTGTTTTGAAACAATGCAAATAGATAACAGGTTTGGAAACACCTTCAAAAGCATTTGTCTCTCATAGACAACACTTCCCATGGCTGTTATACATTTCTGAAGACATACACAACATCACACAGTCAGTACAAGCGTGCAGAATGCAACGGAACAGGAAGTGCTTCCTGTTCTGTGAATCAGTAGATGTTCAGTGCTCAACTGCATTCGAGAGATGTGCTTCTGTTTTTAAAGAAAAGATCTGTGTGATGTGTGGAGGAGTCCTGAATGTATTCTTGTACATCAGGAATTCATCTGAATGCCTGCAGACCTTTCACTTGTATGGGCGTCACTTTGTATTAAAAAGCAGAGACACATCATGGCTCATAATTATTAATTTGGTTTTGCACAAAAAGTATAATATGAACTTCTGCTGTTTTAATAAATAATACTGACTCATGATACAAAACTTAGAAACTTTAGAATTGGTTATTATTCTTCTGTACTGAATTCAGTTCAGTTCTCTCCCATTAAAAACTGATGGTAGGTATTTATTAGCATCTTGGCATTATTAAAAGTCATAAAGGACAACATGGCTTTTATATTTCATTTTTTATGAGTGTAAAAAGGGTTTAATGACCAGAGATAATAAAAGCAGTGACAAATTATCATACAAGAAAAACATTTCTAAAAAAGTGTCCTCCAAAAATCTTTCACATAAACATTAAACAATGTAACGGCAATGAGTTTAAATATGAATTTAAATATGAAAAAAGTATATGTAAATTTATTAATTTTTTGAATTAACTTTCCACTCTGAACTTTGGAACCTTCGAAGAACTTATTTGTAATTTTCAAGTTTTTAATATTGATAACAATACTGACAAAATATCAGGGGGCAAGCTTTTTTGTTTTATTAATTACTGATTAGTAATTTGGACCTTACTTTAACATTAAACCAAAAGATAAACCACCAAAATAAACAATTAAATAACTAAATGTCATATAAGTGTACCCAGGGACGTTTCTAGGCATAGGCGAGCTAGGCGGTCGCCTAGGGCGCCACGAGCTGAAGGGGCGCCAATGAGCGCACGTACTGGCACTTTTAGCAGGGGTTGTGCGCTTTTCCACTGCATGGTACGGCACAGTACGGCTCGGTACGGTTCACTTTTGGGGGGTTTTCCACTGGGTACAGTACCTGGTACTTTTTTTAGTACCACTTAGGTTGGGGTTCCAATGTCACTTTTACACTGCGTGGAACAACATGGTTCACTTGGAACCTCAACCGAGGTGGTACTAAAAAAAGTACCAGGTACTG
>NW_015505827.1:438346-480660 GCF_001515645.1 Sinocyclocheilus grahami
GTGGCCGGGCGGGAGCCGTACCGTGCTGTACCATGCAGTGGAAAAGCGCCATAAGTGAACCGTACCGTGACGTGTAAACTCTGCTGATCACGGATTGGCCGGAGATAATCGTCACTACCTGCGTCACTTGCAACACAAACACAAAAGAACAGCTAGATTTAAATCAGCACAGCCAGCGAAGGATCAAAGTGCCACAAATACTGCCTAAACAAAATACTGATTTTGTGCACTTTATTTACTGTACCAATATTTTAAATTGGCCTTTGAACTTAGCTTTATTGCATGGCAAAAAAAAAAGTGTTACCCTGCCAAAGCACTGACAGAGCCCACTGATCTAATGGCGTTGTTGAGAGCTCCAAATGCAAACTTTGCATGCAACAATCAGGCAGCAATTGACAGCACTCTGATCTAGTGGCATACAGGCATCGTCAGATTGACAGTACTCTAGCCCAATAATGGGGGATCCAGTGGGGGCGGCAGTCATATTTCAGGGTGACCGTGCCACTCTTTATGGCGCTTTTCCACTGCGTGGTACGACTTGGCTCGGCACGGCTCAGTATGGCACGGCACGGTTCGGCTCGACACGGTTTGCTTTTCCACTGCAGTTCAGTACCGCTTTAGAGTGGGTGGGATTATTCACATGTGGTTATAGTTGCGCTGCCTCTACTACCACGACTCCTAAAAAAACTTTTGAATTCCGCATCGCCCCATCAAGCTCTCACTGGATCCGCTCCTCTGCTATCAACGAGAGGAACATCTGTACTTCCACAGCAGACAACAAAACTTTTTGGTTGTTAAAAAAGGTGCGCTTGTTCAAAACAGTTGCGTTTGATCCTTCGCTGGCTGTGCTGATTTAAATCTAGCTGTTCTTTTGTGTTTGTGTTGCAAGTGACGCAGGTAGTGACGATTATCTCCGGCCAATCCGTGATCAGCAGAGTTTACACGTCACGGTACGGTTCACTTATGGCGCTTTTCCACTGCATGGTACAGCACGGTACGGCTCGGTACGGTTCACTTTTGGGGGGTTTTCCACTGGGTACAGTACCTGGTACTTTTTTTAGTACCACCTCGGTTGAGGTTCCAAGTGAACCATGTTGTTCCACGCAGTGTAAAAGTGACATTGGAACCCCAACCTAAGTGGTACTAAAAAAAGTACCAGGTACTGTACCCAGTGGAAAACCCCCCAAAAGTGAACCGTACCGAGCCGTACCGTGCTGTACCATGCAGTGGAAAAGCGCCATAAGTGAACCGTACCGTGACGTGTAAACTCTGCTGATCACGGATTGGCCGGAGATAATCGTCACTACCTGCGTCACTTGCAACACAAACACAAAAGAACAGCTAGATTTAAATCAGCACAGCCAGCGAAGGATCAAACGCAACTGTTTTGAACAAGCGCACCTTTTTTAACAACCAAAAAGTTTTGTTGTCTGCTGTGGAAGTACAGATGTTCCTCTCGTTGATAGCAGAGGAGCGGATCCAGTGAGAGCTTGATGGGGCGATGCGGAATTCAAAAGTTTTTTTAGGAGTCGTGGTAGTAGAGGCAGCGCAACTATAACCACATGTGAATAATCCCACCCACTCTAAAGCGGTACTGAACTGCAGTGGAAAAGCAAACCGTGTCGAGCCGAACCGTGCCGTGCCATACTGAGCCGTGCCGAGCCAAGTCGTACCACGCAGTGGAAAAGCGCCATAAAGAGTGGCACGGTCACCCTGAAATATGACTGCCGCCCCCACTGGATCCCCCATTATTGGGCTAGAGTACTGTCAATCTGACGATGCCTGTATGCCACTAGATCAGAGTGCTGTCAATTGCTGCCTGATTGTTGCATGCAAAGTTTGCATTTGGAGCTCTCAACAACGCCATTAGATCAGTGGGCTCTGTCAGTGGGGGGGCAATAGGGATTTCGCCTAGGGCATCAAATTGGCTAGAAACGTCCCTGAGTGTACCAGATGAAGGGGACAAGGGTTCTTTTAGACACTTGTTTATTAAATAAATTTTTTGCAAAACAATATAGACTTGTTTGTATGTATTGTTTCATATCATTTAATGGACTGTCCATGTCTAATACATTTTATTTCTGTATTTCCTATATGATTATCAACAACAATTTTGAACTAATTTTAAATTAAATAAGCAGTTTTGGTAGAAAACCATGGTCTTAATCTGCAGTTTTAACTTCCATCAGGGAAAATATATGCAAATGTGAACTAAAAACTACAAAAGGGCATGCTGTGATGGGCTATGCAGTGGAAAACGTGTTGTTTGATGACAAAAAATATCGACAACAGCAGTGAAACACGCAAGGCTCACATTACAGCCTTGCATATGCTCTAAAAATTTGAAATATTTCCTCATTTAATCCAATAAATGCAAACCATCTGCATTACAAAGAGGCATATTGATTACGAAACAGAACACAAGTGACACCAAACATATCGCATGACAGTCCTTTTCCATTTAATATGCTGTTTGCCTGGATTTTCCCTGATGATCATCACTGGTTTGGGTCGGACTCTTAAGATCACTGGTCAATAAGGAGAATGATTAAATTCAGTTGAACGTGAAGTTGGGTTACTGTGTCCTTGCTCATTATAGGAACTTGAACCACTTTCTTGCTTCAATGCTTTCACCCCCTAAAGGCAAACAACTAAGGTTAAAGCCAGGGACACTCAGACAATGTTCTGAGCAAGGCCAAGTCAGACGTGATGAATTACACCAACAACGGCAATTGTCAATCTCAGGTCCTTCTTAAAAAAATATTTAATTAAACAAGCTCCTAAACTCTCATGCACAGATGATCACTGGGTTTTGTTGAATTAAAAGAGTTACCTGTAGAATAGACATCCCTGAACTACACCTACAGTAATATCTTTGTCGGGTGGTGTTATGAAAGACCTATATTGAAAGGGGAAGAAAAAAAGGGAATATAATCTTCACTTTACAGCATTCCAGATGAGCTCAAGTCACTGGACATCAGTCGCCTATAATGGAAACTCAATTAACCACTATATTCTTTCTGAAGACTGAAGATGAATGTAGTTTGCACAATCAATATTAGTCATCATCTTTCAGGATACAGGCCGTATTCACAAATCAGGTTACTGTGGACAATGACTTCCTATACGTCATGTGAATAGAGTAAGTGCTTTTCATATGGCCATCTATTCACTCTCCAAACCGCTTGTCCTATGTATATTGTAGCTTATGTAAAATGTATATAAATATAATTGCCTCATCTCTATCAAAAATGATTCAAGATACTTACACCATTTCATTGTCATGGATAATTTGGCAATACACACACTATGTGTATTATTTAATTTATTATTATTGTTTTAGATTTAAAGCTGAAGTATGTCACTTTTTCGGTTAAAAAAAAAAAAATTTCTCCTATCCCAACTTAATATGCAGAGTCTACTATATATAAAACATTTATTGGTTAATTTTCTTGAAAACTATAATTGTTGTCTTTGTGACACTGATTCCTGTACTGAGCAACCTGTCAGTTTGTATATAACAAAACCGAGTTGACCAATGGTGTGAGTCGGGGGCATGGCTATCTGTTCTTTTTTTGTTATTTTAGTTAACTAAACCTAAAACCATAATAAAAAAAATTGTCACTTGAATTAAAATAAACATTAAATGAAATAAGATCATAAAAAAATGTAAACTTATTTTATTTCAGCTAGTTGCCAAAGTGATACCCAACTTATACTTAAATAACTAAAACCAGAAAAAAATGTTGAAATAAAATGAATGTTTGTACATAAATGAGTGATGGATGATGCATTTATATAGCGCGGGGGGGGGGGGGGGGGGGGGTCTCTCCTCAACCACCACCAGTGTGCAGCATCCACCTGGATGATATAATATTAAATAATAAACAAATTCAATAATTAAAAAAATGTTTTTTATGGCTAGTTGCCAAAGTTACACCCAACATAACTAATTTTCATTTAAGATGACTTAATGTACTAAAATAACTAACACTTAAACTCAAATAAAAATGAATAAAGACTATAAAGAAATATTAAAAAACAACTTAAAAATTGCAAAAACTAATTTAAAAAATAAAATGGAAAATACTAAAATACAAATGAATTCAAAATTTTTATTAAAACATTATATATAAAAATATAGTATGATACTAAATGAACACTGCTTTCAATAAATGGCTGATGAATAGCATATTGGGAAGTTGTTTGGAAAACAATGTTTATTTTGTGATCCCCTCTTTTAGAGATTTTTTTTGGGTATTTTCTTGTAATTGTTTATTAGATTGCTGTAACATGTTTATTTTAATAACAATAATAATAATAATTATTATTAGTAGTAGTAGTAGTACACTCTAAAAAAATGCTGGGTTAAATACAACCCAGTGCTGGGTAAAATAGGGACAAACCCAGCAATTGGGTTGTTTTGACCCAGCGGTTGGGTTACTACCCAGAAGGTTGGGTTAAACATTGGTGGGTTTGTCCCTATTTTACCCAGCACTGGGTTGTATTTAACCCAGCATTTTTAGAGTGTAGTAGTAGTATTTCTGTAGTTTGGTGGTGCTACTGGCACAGAACAAATTGCTATAAACATTAATGAACTTGGAGTATATGTCTGCTGACAATTGGCTAGTTCGTAAAAAAAAATCATATTCTTTTATGCATGATTTAACAATATAAAACGCTTTGATGGTTCCGCTGCATGATATACTTTCATTTATTTGCTAATGGACTCTCTCGCATAGAAAAACATTGCTGATTGCTTCATTGAAGTGATGAGAGAGATGTATTATCAACAAATACGCCCGGGATCAAGCGATCCATTTCAGCCGAGCTGACATAAATGTGGAATTTCCAATGGGTATGACACTAAATGTGTGTTTTAAGCTCATATTATCATTAATGTTTGAGCTAAAAGGGGCTGAGGTCAGGCTTCCTACTGAAATTTTAGACTGACAAATGGAGCTGGAACACGAGTAAATGACTATGGGGAAAATTGAAGGCAAAGCAGATTTTAATGGAACATCACTCTGGAACTGTACAGGGTCTATGCAGGTTCATTCACAGTCACGACAGCCACATATAACATGAAATAAGCTTACATCTAAGCCTTATTGTCTTGATAGTGGGTTGTGAAATGGAATATTTAAGACCTAAATATATTGCTTTACTTGCACTTAGGCTTAAATTTGAAAGCCTCAGTGGTTAAAAAGCCTTCCTGTGTCACAAATCAGTCATGTCCATCAATCACTACAGCCTCTGCATGCTTTTAGATGTACTTTGTACTGCTTTTAAATATTCTTTTTAAGAATATTTATACCGGTGTGTGTGTGTGTGTGTGTGTATAGGCTATCTATACCATATAAATATCTGTTTGACTATTCATATGGAGAACTTTTACAACATACCATTGTCAGGCCTCGTACTCTTCTGTATCGCCCCCTATCGGTCCTGTGTGGACTCACGGAACTAACTTAAAGGGGGGAAGTGGGTGTCGCTGTGTAGAGTAATTATGCGCGACAAGGGAGGTATTTTCTGACGGGTGGCTTCACAGAAGACTCAACAACTCGAGGTTGGAGGACTGCTCTACCTTCATCTGCTGTAAGGGTCCCGTGAACGGATTCGAGCTGGATTTTTTGACAGGTAGGACCGAGCAAAATGTGGATATAATGTATCCAAACACACATCGTCTCCAGATTCTGAACTCTTAAGTGGACCTATGATGATCTGCCTACGGAGAGACGAGAAGGGTGCAAGCCACCACAGACTGTTGTTGTCTGAGAAATGATTACAAATGAACGACACGGAAAGGAACATGGTTGAAAGGACCAGTAAATTTCTGTTGATCGTCGTCGGATCGGTCTTCTTCATGCTGATTTTGTACCAGTACGTGGCGCCAGGGGTGATAAACTTCGGCTCCCCGCACGGGTACCTTCTCGGCGAAGAGGACATGACCATTTTCCCCACTCCGGATCCGCACTATGTGAAAAAGTACTACTTCCCTATTAAAGATCTCGAGCGCAACATAGATTTCGAAATCAAGGGGGAAGACGTGATTGTGTTTCTCCACATCCAAAAGACCGGCGGGACCACCTTCGGGAGGCATCTAGTCCAAAATGTTCGACTGGAGCTTCCGTGTGATTGTAGACCGGGCCAGAAGAAGTGTACTTGCTACCGTCCGAACCGAAAGGAGACCTGGCTGTTCTCTCGGTTCTCCACCGGCTGGAGTTGCGGCTTGCACGCGGACTGGACCGAGCTCACCAACTGTGTCCCGGGAGTTCTCAACAAGAAAGAAAGCAAGTCGAAAAAAACGAGGTGAGTTTGTTTGTTTGACCGACCCTGCAAGTGCTGGAAGTAGCAAGGTTTTCAAAACATTCAGTGTCGCGAGGAGTTGGAATACCTCAGAGATTCGGCGTAGTAAGGGGAAATGTATAAAAGTCTCAGATATTGGGATTGGCGTTGCTTGTATAGATAATATTACGGTTTTAAACTATTTTCTGTGTAAAAATCGCCTCAGCAAACTTTCAGTTGTGCGCAAACAACAGACTTCCTACATTAGTTCTCGTTTAAAAACCGTTTAAGTGTTTGTGTAAGCTGTAAAGATTACAGTGTCCGTTTCACGAAGGAATTGAATCCGTTACATTGTTGGAGAAGTAAAATGCGATTCGGTTTACTGCTTCAGGAATTGAACTGAAGTTATGCTGTAAAAGTCCAAAGGGTCATTCCACGATTTTGCTGTATTGAAGAGCTTGATAGTTGACAGCCTTATAGCTAATTTAGTCAGTAGTCTTCTGTTCAAGGTAGTGGCTCTACAAGGTGTTTGTTAGAAAGATTCCATCTTTCAATAATCTGTTGTTTACTGCAAGAAATCTTGGTAATAGGACTGACTTTATAAGACTTCCTGAAGGCAGGATGATGTTATTATGACAGATTTGTTTTAACTTATTATTTATGGAATAGTACATCATTTTGTTGAGGCTTTTACTTGGTGCCTTAGATTTCACCTGACATAAATTGTCTTACTGAATGGCACAGTGGTAATAGTTCATCACTCCATCGCTTCAGGTTTGAATCCATCCTTTAAAAATGAACATGGGAAGCATAATTTCTATGATGTCATAGTTGCTGCTGCAATATAATATTTGGAACTTTCAGTCTTGCTCTCATTTAGTTTTTTTTTTATGACAGGGGTACCACATTTGACTGTAGTAACTATGGTATTTCTGATGGAAATTTTTATTATTTTTTATGTAAAGGACGAGTCACCCCATAGAGGGCTTGAACCTACAACCTTTCAGTTTATAGCTTGGAGCTTTAACCACTATGCTATATCACCCCTATTTCTATCGTGCATGCCATTTCTCTGAGTTGACCACAAATGAAGTGGCTCGGTCGTGTTTATTGTCACAAAGACTAGAAAACCAAAGCAGTTTCAGTTTATACACAAGGAAGCTCTCCAGCTGTGTAACCAGATAACTAGTCAGATGCACAACGGGGTGTGTTTTAGCAAGCCTGCAGGGAGAGCTGAAATAACATGCTGATGTCTTGCTGTTCTGGACAACTTAAAGACTTCTTTCAAGACCTCTCTGTGAGTTTGAAAATCACTGACCCTAAATGTGATAATAGACACCGTGACTCATGTTTCAGAGTTACTAAGTACATGGAAAATACATCCTAGAACTTGCCTTACCTTTCACTTTCCCAGGTGGTTTTCTAGGGAATTTTTTTTTTTTTGACTCTGCCAGGGAACTTTGTGGAATCCCTGCGCATTCCAATGTACTTTTAGCAAATGGGCAATTAACCTCTTAACTGACAACCTGTTAATTCATGATGATGTGCATTAGCGTGCGCTTCTCAGTAAAAACCTTCTAGATCTACACACAATGCAACTGTTACATGACCACATTTTGTCAGCTCTAGGCTTAGTTGATGAAAATTGGGAATTTCATTCATGGTTATGTCTAAATCTCTGAGAAAGAGGGTTTAAAAGCTCGTCCAAATAGCCTAATAGGTACCCCGCTGGCTGAGTGCATCACACATGCATTGACGCACAGGCCAAAGTGACTCGCACTACCAGGAGAGCCGTTGGTTGTAACTGGCTGATCTCAGTGGCCCTACACCAACAGCCACAGTCACACTTAAACAAGTAGTGCGCCGTTCACACTCCCCTGCTGTTGACGTGTTTTCAAGATGCAATCGCCATGTGTTCTTCAGTCACTACAAAGTGTTTTATAGTACACAATTCATTGAGTTTTAATATGTAAATATAGTGGCCAATATGGCATTTACAATATACAAGTACCTTTTTTTATCATTAATGGTTTAAATGTAGCCTATTGAATATTTAATTGTGCATGCTCATTTCTGTTTTTTTTTTTCATTTATACTACCTTTGCCATCAACTACTGCTGATTTAAAGTTAATCTTTAAAGAACAACATTTTTATAAAAACATTGTTAAATCTCAAAAAAAGTCAAATTTTTTTCATACTGTACATAATAATGTTATGATGCCTAGATTCACTTCAGTATTTAAAGAAAGATCAATTTTAAGTTTTAAATGTTTTTATTATTATTTATTTACATAAAATAGTGTAAAATTTTAATATGGCTTAAATTAGTCGTTTATCAGCCGTAACATGAAATTCATTATCAGCTTATTAGTATCAGTCAGAAATTTTACATCAGTTTAAAAATATAAATCCTCAATTTTGTTTCTTGTTACCAATTATTTTTTTATGGTAAACTTTAACGATTTAATTTGTTTTCATTGCCTGTACATGAGTTCACTGAAATCGTATTTTGACATTTTCAGTGTATATATTTGTTTGAGATCATCTATTTCCAGTCTAGTCGACTTTCTATTGATTCTGCCAGAAGTAGTTGAACCTCTTGCTCTAATAGGTTTTATGGTGGGGGCAGTAGCCCGTTAAGATTATCATAAACTCCACAGTAAAGGCTCATTATCTGTTCTTCCCCTGGGTAACGTCTCAATGACCCACACATTGGTGTGTGTGTATGTGTGCCGTCGAGAGAGGGAGAGCAATTTGACTCTCAACCAGAAATAGAATAAGGTTAGTTGCACTTGAGGAAGATGTTGTAACTGATAGTTAGGATGGGGTCTCTGCTCTGCTGAATTAATGTTGCAGCATGCAGTTATATGGAGAGGAGTCATCTAAATGACAGGTCAAAGGGTTTAGCTTCATGGTGACTCATTTGAATTGCGTTCATGTCTGTTTCTTTGTGTATACAGGATATGCACGTACAAGTTAGTAAGCAGAACAGATTCAGACAGCCTTGAAAACATTTAAGCAAACTCAACAGATTTCACAGTGTGTCTGTAAAGAAATCTGAAGAAAATGTAAGTGGGGTGACTTGAGAAAACCTTCCACCACAATGCAAAGTTGATGCCAGGGTTGTTTCTACAGTGTTTTGGATGGTTGTCCAAGTCAAAAGAACCCATCTGTCAGCCTCTATGACATTCTGTTTGTGCTTCGATTCATTTAATTTACTTTCTTCACTCATTTTATTGTAGTTCCAAGGGAATTTCTCAAGTCTGATCAAAGATGAATAGTGATCAACAAGCCAAACTTAGTTGGGTAGAAATCATGTTAACAGCACAATCTGTGAACATTGCGAGTTTAATATTGAGCGTTTTGAAGAAGACTCTTCTGCTTAACCCATCACCCACACACCGTGTTCGGGTTCACCTAAGCAAGTAACTATTGACAGCTTTAAGTCCAATCTGTCTGTAGCTCCTGGCAACAGACTGTTTACTTCGTCTGCATGTCATGAGAGTTGCTTATCCTAACGATTATGCAGGAAACTGCAGTTAAAAGGCTGCGATTGCAACCATAAACCTTACCATTATCAGATAATTAGATTGTTGTGGTAATGTTATTTATTAGTCTGTGTGTTAGTTAGTAGCACCACACCTCGGCTGATGTGCAGTTCAAAGTGGAGATGTGATGAAATGCTGGCTGTCATAGATCTGGATCAGGCGGGATGTGACATAGATTTAGACAGAGCTGATTTTGTGCTAAATTTGGGTCTCGGGATCCACTGGGAACTGTTCAGGGATATTATGTCTAGGTAAGGTCTCTTTGTAGCTTGAATGTTTATAAGAGGATTTGTTCTGGACATAGGCCTAAATGCTGATAATCAGTACAGCAGATCTTCAGCCTGATTTTCTACCACAGCTATAATGAAGCTTGTGTGTAGCATGGGTTGATTATGAATTGCTTTGCTGTATTCATGGTGCTTGTGACATTTTAGAATAAATTCAGTCGAATGGCTGTTTCTGGAAGACTTTCACTGACAAATGGCCAGCAAAATTGCTTCAGTCATGGATGTACTGTATAAATAAAATGCTTTGTGTATTAAACTGTAGAAAGCTGCATGTTTATTTGCATTCCCAGTTCTTAATGGCCAATGTAGGTATTATATGTAAGATGTAGTTCATGTGTGTTTTTAATAATGACAAGTGCATTATCAACAACATAACCGCATCTAAAATGTAAGCATTTTACATAGGAACAACTTTAGGGATTTACAATGTTGGATAATTTATGTTAATAGGATATTGAATTCATAGTTAGATTGATTTTATTGTATTTAAACAACAAGAATAATTCAATCTGTTTAATACCATCACATTTAATGTATTTTGACATGGTTTTATTCTGTTCTTTGTGGTTTCTGATGCCATTTTCAACTCATTTTAAAGGATTTCATCTTTTTAGTTAAACCTGAAAATTAGGGCTGTCGCGGTGAGGGAATTTTCCTTGCGGTAATTTTGAGTGGCTCAATAGTATGCGGTTTTACCGCCATAAACTCTCTCTCTCATTCACTGTCTGTTTAGGCTTGTTAAGTGCAAATCTACGGAGCCTCTGTACAAATCAGCATGGTACACCTTATGTTATCATTACTAACTTGTTTAATGTTCAGTCCACATGTATGAAGTGTAAAACGAGAAGGGCATAACCTTATGAAAAAATAAAACACGGAAATATCGCGGTTGCTGCGGTTCTTGCATTCCTCTGCGGTTTGCTCGTCAATAGCGTGGTATTGCGAATGTGCGGTTATCGCGACAGCCCTACTGAAAATGTTAAACTTAACATTTTCAGGGATAGTTCACCCAAAAATGAAAATGTGATGTTTCTCTGCTTACCCCCAGGGCATCCAAGATTTAGGTGACTTTGTTTCTTCAGTATAACACAAACGGAGATTTTTAACTCAAACCGTTGCAGACTGTCAGTCCTATAATGTCAGTGGATGGGAATCATGGCTTTGAGAGTCATAAAACATACACAAACAAAACCAAATTAAACCCTGTGGCTCGAGTTGCTACAGTGATGTGTAAAGACTAGGGATGGGTACCGAAACCCGGTATTTAATCGGTCCCGGGGCTAAATTATGAAAGACCGGAGTATCGATAAGCCCTGATGTTAACGGTTCTGCTACCGTTACATGTAACACACATACGTCTGAACTGTCCTGAGCGCCTTCGCGTCTTCTTCTTCAGCCTGCGTGTGAGCATCTTCTTCTTCTTGCTTTACGGCAGATTTGCAGACTGTCAGTCCTATAATGTCAGTGGATGGGAATCATGGCTTTGAGAGTCATAAAACATACACAAACAAAACCAAATTAAACCCTGTGGCTCGAGTTGCTACAGTGATGTGTAAAGACTAGGGATGGGTACCGAAACCCGGTATTTAATCGGTCCCGGGGCTAAATTATGAAAGACCGGAGTATCGATAAGCCCTGATGTTAACGGTTCTGCTACCGTTACATGTAACACACATACATTTATTATTGCTATATATACATTATCTTGCAAATTCTATCTCACCAGAGTCGCCAGCTGATTTTCAAACATTTGTCAATGATGCATTTTTGCTATTCGCAATTCAGAAGCGAGATCGCACCCACGCGGATGAGCTTCAGCACACGCAACATGAAAGCCCTGTTTAATCATGATAGAAGAGAGAACTAAACATTCAAACATCTGCTTGCACTTTAGGCCTGTGGCTGTTTTATTAAGCTCATTTAGTTTTTTTTATTTCGATTTTGGCTTCTAAGGATTATACAAAAGAAGACATGAGGTAAAGCTATTAAAAACTAGCTGCGTTTCGTATTGCATAACTTCTTTCCCTTCACAGCGGTGCGCATTCGTTCCTCCCTAAAACCCAAACTTAACGTCAGAATCGGCTCAATCGGTGATTAATGTAAGATGCAGCTCAGCTCTGTTAATTCAGCTCTTAATTTGTCATATATATATATATATATATATATATATATATATATATATAACAAAAAGTACAGATAAAAATACTGTTAAAGTACCAAACCGATAAGCAGTATCGGTAAGAGTAGTAATACCGTTAAAACCTTAACGATACCCATCCCTAGTAAAGACACAAAACGATCGGTCTGTGCAAGAAACTGAACAGTATTTATATCATTTTTTACCTCTGATTTTCACTGCAATGTCTGAACTGTCCTGAGCGCCTTCGCGTCTTCTTCTTCAGCCTGCGTGTGAGCATCTTCTTCTTCTTGCTTTACGGCAGATTGCAGACTTATAAGTGTATTACCGCCACCTATCTCTCAAATGGACCATTGACATTCCCAATTAAGATTGTAGATAGTGGCAATGGTCCATTTGAGCGATAGGTGGCGGTAATGCACTTAAGTCTGTGATCTGCCGTAAAAGCAAGAAGAAAAAGATGCCTCATGCGCAGGCTGAAGAAGAAGACGCAAAGGCACTCAGGACACTTCAGACATTGCGAAAACGATATAAATACTGTTCAGTTTCTTGCACAGACCGATCATTTTGTGTCTTTACACATTAATGTATCATCATGAGCCGCAGGGTTTAATTAGGTTTTGTTTGTGTATGTTTTATGACTCTCAAAGCCGTGATTCCCATCCACTGACATTATAGGATTGACAGACTGCAACGGTTTGAGTTAAAAATCTCAGTTTGTGTTATACTGAAGAAACAGTCACCTACATCTTGGATGTCCTGGGGGTAAGCAGATAAACATCAAATTTCATTTTTGGGTGGACTATCCCTTTAAAGATTAAATGACAGTTTTCATAATTTTGAAGTAATCAATAAATGTTTTAATTGTATTTTGAAATGCTATCGGTACAGGAGAAATTAATAAAACACACATACATTTATTATTGCTATATATATATTATCTTGCAAATTCTATCTCACCAGAGTCGCCAGCTGTTTTTCAAACATTTGTCTATGATGCATGTTTGCTATTCGCAATTCAGAAGCGAGATCGCGCCCACGCGGAGGAGCTTCAGCACGCACAACATGAAAGCCCTGTTTAATTATGATAGAAGAGAGAACTAAACATTCAAACATCTGCTTACACTTTAGGCCTGTGACTGTTTTATTAAGCTAATTGTATTTTTTTATTTCGATTTTGGCTTCTAAGGATTATACAAAAGAAGACATGAGGTAAAGCTATTAAAAACTAGCTGCGTTTCGTATTGCATAACTTCTTTCCCTTCACAGCGGTGCGCATTCGTTCCTCCCTAAAACCCAAACTTAACGTCAGAATCGGCTCAATCGGTGATTAATGTAAGATGCAGCTCAGCTCTGTTAATTCAGCTCTTAATTTGTCATATATATATATATATATATATATATATATATATATATATAACAAAAAGTACAGATAAAAATACTGTTAAAGTACCAAACCGATAAGCAGTATCGGTAAGAGTAGTAATACCGTTAAAACCTTAACGATACCCATCCCTAGTAAAGACACAAAACGATCGGTCTGTGCAAGAAACTGAACAGTATTTATATCATTTTTTACCTCTGATTTTCACTGCAATGTCTGAACTGTCCTGAGCGCCTTCGCGTCTTCTTCTTCAGCCTGCGTGTGAGCATCTTCTTCTTCTTGCTTTACGGCAGATTGCAGACTTATAAGTGTATTACCGCCACCTATCTCTCAAATGGACCATTGACATTCCCAATTAAGATTGTAGATAGTGGCAATGGTCCATTTGAGCGATAGGTGGCGGTAATGCACTTAAGTCTGTGATCTGCCGTAAAAGCAAGAAGAAAAAGATGCCTCATGCGCAGGCTGAAGAAGAAGACGCAAAGGCACTCAGGACAGTTCAGACATTGCGGTGAAAAACGATATAAATACTGTTCAGTTTCTTGCACAGACCGATCATTTTGTGTCTTTACACATTAATGTATCATCATGAGCCGCAGGGTTTAATTAGGTTTTGTTTGTGTATGTTTTATGACTCTCAAAGCCGTGATTCCCATCCACTGACATTATAGGATTGACAGACTGCAACGGTTTGAGTTAAAAATCTCAGTTTGTGTTATACTGAAGAAACAGTCACCTACATCTTGGATGTCCTGGGGGTAAGCAGATAAACATCAAATTTCATTTTTGGGTGGACTATCCCTTTAAAGATTAAATGACAGTTTTCATAATTTTGAAGTAATCAATAAATGTTTTAATTGTATTTTGAAACTAATATATAAAGATTTTTAATGTCTTTAAAAGAAGCCTTTATGCTTTCCAAGGCTGTATTTATTTGATCTAAAATGCAGCGAAAGTAGTCATATTGTGAAATATTATTACAATTTAACTGTATTCTATGTTAATATATTTTAAAATCTAATTTGTTATTGTGATGGCAAAGTTGAATTTTCAACAGCCCTTACCCCAGTCTTCAGTGTCACATGATCTTGTACAAACAGATATTTATGATATAAATATGAAGGACTTGTATGAGTTTTTTAAGGAATTGTGCACTGGTAAATTAGAATACATTAAATAGAATAACATGACTACTTCTGAATATCCTTCAATGTGCTTTGGCATCTACCAGTAGGTGCTAACTGCTAAACATAACCAGCCAACACTTAAAACAATGAGCAATGGCACCAAGGCGTCAGGAAACCATAGGATCAGAAGTTATAAGTGGACTCTCAATGGACGAATCCTCTTTGCCGCACTGGTGTAATCTTGAAGAAGGTGCACAGACCGGTAATAATAGTGGTTCTGGCTGTAGGATGTGATTTACTGTGAGACAGGACAGCAGCCTGTGAGGGAACAGGCCAGCGGTAAGCCACTAACTACCTGTCCGCAGAGACAAATGAGGGCCAAATTCTCTCAGACTTTCCCCCGCTCTTATTTTCTCGTAGTGCTCATTTGCCTCCCTCATTGTATCTATTCTTCTTTCTTTCTGTAGTGCTCACTTGATAGCTTCTCTCTCCCTGTCCTTCTCTGCTAACGTGACTGAAGTGTCTCTTTTAATGTAAAACTGCACAGTTCTAACATTCTTCTTTTTGTATTGCTTGTTAAGTAAATGATGCCGGCACTCTAGGGAAAACTGTATAAATGGTGGTTCCCTGGCATGTGGGTTTAATGCAGAAGTCTGGACCCCTTGAAGGCATGGATTTCCTGTAGCAGGCATGAAACTGTGTGAGCTCTGGATGAGCAGTGGTCTGTAGCAGCGGTGAGAAGCAGGAGGTTCGTCGCTAAATTGAATCAGATGTTGTCAGGCTAACAGTTCAGTGAGAGTCACTCAGACACACTTTGGAGGTAATTGGAGGACTTTTCTCTTCAACCTCACTTGTCCTTATGGTGATTTATCTTAAGATATGACCTTAGTGCTGATATTATTCAAATTTTACACGGATATCACACATTCAACCCACTTCTGGGAGTCCTGTTTTTGAGGTCTCATGTAGCCTTTTGAAGTCCACATCGAAGCTTATTCTTTTCAAGAACCAAACATTGATTTATGTGATGTTTGAGGTAAATTGGATGTAATTTTTCCAGTGAATTGGAATCTATAGGGTTGCTTAAGTCAGGGTTACAGTTACAGTATAGTTAACTAAGAGTAATAAATAAGTTACTTGAAATAAATATAATGAATAAAACATATATAAAATAAACAAAACGTGTAAAAAATCACCTTCAACATTAAAAAAAAATTAAATAATTCTAAAATAACTAAAACTAATAAATAAACATTACTAAAAAAACAATATAGACCTATTTAAAAAAACAAACACACAAAATATAAAAATCAAATTTAAAATATTAAAATATATTTTAAATTACTATAATAATAATCATTTAAAAAATATAATAATATAATACTAAAATAACACTGGCTCAATTTTTTTGTAGTCTGAACAGATTTAAAATATGATGTTAATGGATCTCAGTCTGAACACTCTAATTTCAGATTTTGTGTTTTTTCATCATAAGCTTTAAAACATTGCAAATGCCTCTTTCTTATGATCTTCCCACATTTGGATTTGTTTACTGCCCTCATGAAAAACATAATCAAAGGCAGTCTTGCACATGTGTATGCTTGTGCATTTCTTGGTTATTACACATTGATTTGGCTGTGGTGCTTGCAGAGTTCAAAGCCGTAGGTGTTTGTGGGTCTCTCGGTATAAAGGTCAGTTGGTCAGGGGATGCACCTGAACCTTGGGACGTTAGCTGTGTCAGTGGCCGCACATGGCATGACAGCATAGAACACAGCCATCTCCCTATGAGCCGGGACAGCCTTAGTGTGTTAATCCAATCAGATCAGCGGGGGATTAGAGACCGTTGTCTCCAAAGAAGACCATGGAGTTATGCTAATCTCTTTAGCGATGAGTGCTGGGGCCAGAGCGTCTCTCTCTCTCATGAGATGCAGACACACAGTTGCTTCCTGTGTTGAGAGGGTTATTTCATACAAAAAACATCCATTATGATGTAGTGCGTTTAATCACACTACATCATAACTAGGGTTGGGTATTGTATGGAATTTTCTGATTCCGGTTCCAGTTTTGCCTAAAGATTCCCGGTTCCAATTCCGGTTCCATTTAAATAAATCTTACAAGTGAGTTTAGTCAAGTGGAAACATACAGAGCAACTGGTGTATTCTGATTTTTTAATTAATAAATATTATGAGCTGGTTCATTATAGTCAATCAAAAACATACAGCACAACCAGTGCAGTCTGATTCCTGAAATAATTCTAATGAGTCAGTTCTTTTTAGTGAATCAGAAGTATCCAGCACGATCAGTGTAGACTGACTTCCAAATGACTAAATATTATGAGTTGGTTCATTTTAGTGAATTCCTGAAGAAATTAATTTTATGAACCATTTCCTTTTTTTCCAAATCAAAAACATGCAGAGCAACCAGTGTAATCCGATTCGTGAACGAAAATGTCTCATAAACTGGTTCTTTTTAATGAATCAAAGACATGCAGCCCAACTAGTGTAATCCAATTCCAGAATGAATTAATCTTATTCTGATTCCTGAATGAATAAATATTATGAGCTGGTTCATTATAGTCCATCAAAAACATACATCACAACCTGTATAGTCTGATTCCCAAACAAATTATTCTACTGAGTCGATTTTTCATACACATACAGTATGCAACTGCGAGACTTAAATCAATGTAGTCACTGACTGATTTAGTAAAGATGCATATAATGAGCACATATGTTTATTTCTTACACACACTGAAAGATTTGTTTATGAAACCATTAAAGCACTTAAATCAAATTGGAACCTTTGGTACAATTTCCTATGGACCACAGTGTCACGAAAAGGGCAAACTTGAAAGTCATTTCTTAAATTTGAAACTCCTTGTCCATATACCAAACCGTGCAACACTTTTATTTCTTATTCAGCCTGAAAGTTGAAATTGATGCTTACAAATGCGTCATACTTTAAATGGCAGAAAGTCTTGCTCGAATACGTCCTGCGGCGCCTCAGTGACTAGATGACTGATCTTCACATCATTTGCCAGGACTCAGTGCTGTATGAAATTGAATTCAGGGAAAGCGAAGACCGCAAGATGGGGATTTAGAAGCTGATCATTGTATTCTACTGGGGAGAAAAATGTTATCAGTTACTTCCTTCGGGAAAAGCAGGCTTAAACCGAAGCAAACGCACACTGATTTCGCCACACAGGAAGTACACGAAAGCTCGACGGTCGATCTGTCAAATAAAAGTGATTAGAAGAGTCTCTCACAATCGTTGTTCCTGTCGTCCTCATCTAGCATCAAGGACGTGAGGGGGATGAGGAATTCTTGTGTTGGCAATCATTACAGTCGTGCTTTTTTGGTTTTAATTCAATCGTTTTGCCATGAACTTAGATTTTCCGAGGCCTCGTTTGTCTTGGTGTGTGAGATGTCTGCTGTAAATGACATCTCACTTAGCATGTCTTCAGATCTATACCGGTGCGCACAGGAAATGGGCCATCCTGCTGTCCTGCACTAGATTGATGCTCTACAAGGGCAAATTACAAGGTAATGAGTGGTTAGCAGGAGACACTCTTTAATTACGGCTTGATGGTCTCGAGTGAGTCTGAAGGACAGCTATGGATTATTGTGTGCCTGTTTGTGCGTGTGTCTGGATGTTTCAAGTAGCGACTGGCCGTCTCGCACTTTCTCCTGTATTTTTAGTCGATTCCAAATCTGGAGGCCCATCTCAAGGCGGACTAATAATAGCCCAGGGGCCTATTATGACAATGACGTGCAATCTGTCTCTTTCTACTGAACGGCCGGCAGGACGCAAGCAGACTGCGGAGATTCAGCGTGGTCTTATTAAAACATGTGAAAACGGGCGATGAAGGAGAGCAGTTTGTGCGGGAACGATGACAGAATCACAGCTGTGACCAAATGGTGGTTCCCAGTGGGATTTCATTATCGAATTGTCGAGCACATATCAACATATTTGCACATGCACACTTAGTGGTGTGTGTAGGATTTTTTTGCTTGGCTTTTTTTGGCTACTTTTGTACGTCATTGGCGACATTGGGCAGCACAGGCTGTGTTACAAACAACTGTGCCCACACAGAATCTGCACACTTTTTTTTTCATTTTCCAGACTGGTTGAGTTTATTTAAATTTGATAATTTTAAGCTGATATTTTTTTTCTTCAGTGTGAAGAACTGGTTTGTGGAAAGGACATGTACCACAAACTAACATGCATCGCTTATATGAGCAACATAATTCAGTTTCACATTGTATTGCTATTAGGGGTGTGCAATATTGCCAGAAAATGATATCTCGATATTTTATGGGATTTTATCGATAACAATAATTAGACGATATTTTGCTGAGCGTGTTATTGTGTTGGTACCTTAAGGACTGCCGAAGACAGCTGACTCCTAATGTTTTTAATATTCTTCATATTCTGTGTGGTGGTCAGTTCATACTGATAGAAATTAATCTTTTCCAATAAGTTTAAACTGATTTTTGCATTTTATGGGCATTTTTACCTTTATAAAGCCATTTTTTCTAAAAGTGTCCATTATCTTTTGAGTCAAATTCTTACATTTAATCAGGGAATTAGAATAAGACATTTGGGCTGTTACCAAGCAAATGAAATCAACACAGAAGCTGCATCTGAAGTGGCATTTAGATGTATTTACACGCATGTATTTTGTTTAATGCAAGACATGAATGCATTTAACCTGCAATTACAAATGTGTAAATAATGTTTTGATATATTAAACATAAAACGTTGAATACTGATATTTGAAATGATTTAAAACATGAAAAAAATCTAAAAATAAAAAGCCGAAATGTGAAATTAAAACCGCCAGTAGGTGGCAGCAAGTCACTGTTAATAAGTGAGTCATTGCGATTGAACCGAATCATTTAAACGGTTGATTCATTCAAGAACGAAACACCGTCATGTTGCTCAGAGACACAAAACAGCGCTGTGGCAGTATTCAAAATGATTTTTGTTGGCGAAATAGAGCAAAAACAAGCAATATGGTGTCTAAAACGTAAGTCTCTTAATTAACTTATTGTTTATTGAATTCAATGTCACATTTGTAATCATGGTAATTTTTGGAGAAAAACGGCACTCTTCGTGTGAAATTGAATAACTATATGAAGTGGTATAAATATATAAATTTTCTGCCATGTCTTGAATTTGTGATCATACTAAATGCATTTTAATAGACTGAATCATGCATTGAAAGAAAACACACTAAATGCGCACACGCACTAATCTAGACTTCACGTAATGTATGCGTGCGCACTGTAGGGATGTTTTGAATGATTTTTGCAAAATACTCGATAATGTCACATCGCTAAAACAACAATTACAATATTATCGCAGACGATATATATCGCACACCCCTAATTGCTATATGATTCTGATTCATTTAGTTATATATGAGTTATAATGATTGTTTTGTTTACATATGAAAGAAATACTCTTATACCTATAGCTGTAATTTATACAGGAAACTATCACTATAGTGAAAGTAAAAATAGAATAACGTCGTAGAATGAGATCTGACGCCGTATATTCTCTCAGAGACGACGAAGCTTTCTCTCAGAGAAGACGAAGTATATTCTCTCAGAGAAGACGAAGCTTTTTATTTAATTGATTTTTATTGATGACTGAAGTGTTAATATTTTAATCATAGGCCTATAATTAATTGTATAGACCTGTTTTAAAATACCTTTTTTAAAACATTTTAATTGAAGAGTATATGTATAGCCTAATATTTTGTTATCCTCGCAGCACGTCAGTTATTTGGTCATTATCTCGGGGGAAATTAATTGTAATTTTAATTTAATAATAAAAGTAACTTCATAATAATAATAATAATAATAATAATAATAATAGGCCTACTAAAAATAAGAATGTAACAGGCCTACATTAATTGGAAATGGCAAGTATCCTAATATTGCCAAAAATTTATGTTTTTGACAATATCTCTGGCTATCAACGATACAAGATAATCGTCTTTCGATGCAACCCAACACATAGGGCTGTGCGATTAATTGAAATCAATTGAATTAATTGAAACCAGCTTATTGGTGGAGGGGAGACAGAGTGATGAAGCCAATCAGTAGATATGGGGATTGTTAGGAGGCCATGATAATCAGAGGCAAATTTGGTCAGGATGCCGAGGTCACATCTCTACTCTTTTCGAAAGACATCCTGGATTTTTTAATGGCCACAGAGAGTCAGGACCTCGGTTTAACATCTCATCCGAAGGACGGTGCTTGTTGATAGTATAGATAATGCATATTATAATGCATGTTAGCTAATTCAGAAGACCGCACACACAGCCTGTGTCTCTGAATGCTTCTCATACTCGCTCCTCTCTGCCGCATCTCACGGAGGAGCCGTTTAAACTTGCCGCACACTCCGCACCGCAAGTCTCCAGGAGCGCATCTGACAATATGAACGAGGCTTGACGCACGCACGCAACCTGTGTCAACTCGCGCCTGTTTCCACGTTTAAAACAAGTGTAAATTCAGTCTAACTGCTTTGCTAATTTCACTTGGATGAAATGAAACATTCAGCTCATTTTCCACTTGTTCTTAAAATCCCAAATTCTTAAAAATGAATAAATCAGCCTATATAACCTATGTAATACTTTAATAATTGTCTAAAGTAATACAATTCTTTATTTACACAAAATAAACTAATCTTTCTTGTGAAATTCAGTAATTAAGTAAATTCTGTAAAAGTAGTAATGCCATTATAATTTTCCCTGCTGAAAAAAAAACTATAGAACCCCTCCCAAAACACAATAGAAAATGTAATGGATTTAAGGGTTATAATGGGAATTATATTGGCTTTAATGTAAACTATTATGGGTGTCTACTGGTTATTTGTTGGATTCTACTGGTGGGATGTAATCTGGCAAATGGGAAACAATAGAACAACAGTAATTCCTATTGGAATAATGGCCAAAACACACAAAAATAAATTTTGTAATTGTTTTAACGGAAACCATAAGAATTTCTGTGATGGTTTCTATTGTTTGTTTGTTTTTTCAGCAGGGAAACGATACCCATACTGTGCTGCACACTATTGACAATATTAAGCTGAAGCTTGACTTTGCAAAATTAAAATCGCAAATCAAATCGCAATCATAATAACTGTCAAAAAAAATCACAATTAGATAGTTTCCCCAAATCGCACAGCCCTACCAACCCAGCAAGGGGACGTTATTGCGGGGCGTTTCGAAGTGTGTGTCCAACAGCACGTTGTCTGTTATGTCGTTTTGGCTGCCTTGAGCGCAGTGGCACTGAAAACATTATATTTCTCACACTTTAAGCTGTTTTATTTTCCAAATGTAATAGGATTAGTCCAACGAATCGAATCGTTCGGTTTGTAATGTGTACCGAACCGAAAGCCTCGTACCGAACGGTTCAATACGATTACTTGTGTATCGTTACACCCCTACTAAATATATAAAAAAAATTTAAATATATATATATATATATATATATACATATACTATATAAAAATTTATTATTTACTATTTAAAAAAACTAAACTAATAAAATACTATAATAATACATAAATACTTTTGAAATAACACTTTTATTTGGCCAATATATCTGTCACTAGTGCAGGCCTTTGCATTAGTGATAGATATATTGGCCAAGTTACGGGTCAACTGAAGGAAGAGATCATTGTAAAGGTGACAAGAAGAAACGAGGAACTCAATGAGTATGTTCAAGGTAAGGTTTCTGCAGTGAGTACCGTATTGACCCGAATATAAGACAATGTTTTTTTTCTTGGAAATAGATCTGAAAAACCGCGGTCGTCTTATATTCAGGCTCTAGACTTTGACATGTCAATAATACACCCACAACAATAGGTGGCACCAAATACGCATAAAACGAGTGTGCCATGAAATACGTACTGTAATGCGTGTTGTAAAGCTCGCGAGTAAAAACAAAAGAAAAAGAAAACCTTACAGCTGCATGAGTTGTGACTGTCACGTTAGCCTGATGGGACCAAACTCCCTTTGTGATTTTAAAACGCAAGTCAGTACCCAGATTTGAAGACTACAGTAAGATTTAACTTCTAACGTTAATAAGATTTTGGTAGGCTACTATTAGATGGATAGCCTAAATGTCCTAATTCAGATGGGCTACCTGTTTTTTTTTGTTTTTTTTAATGGTATTTTCTATTGTTTGTTTGTTTTTTCAGCAGGGAAACGATACCCATACTGTGCTGCACACTATTGACAATATTAAGCTGAAGCTTGACTTTGCAAAATTAAAATCGCAAATCAAATCGCAATCATAATAACTGTCAAAAAAAATCACAATTAGATAGTTTCCCCAAATCGCACAGCCCTACCAACCCAGCAAGGGGACGTTATTGCGGGGCGTTTCGAAGTGTGTGTCCAACAGCACGTTGTCTGTTATGTCGTTTTGGCTGCCTTGAGCGCAGTGGCACTGAAAACATTATATTTCTCACACTTTAAGCTGTTTTATTTTCCAAATGTAATAGGATTAGTCCAACGAATCGAATCGTTCGGTTTGTAATGTGTACCGAACCGAAAGCCTCGTACCGAACGGTTCAATACGATTACTTGTGTATCGTTACACCCCTACTAAATATATAAAAAAAATTTAAATATATATATATATATATATATATACATATACTATATAAAAATTTATTATTTACTATTTAAAAAAACTAAACTAATAAAATACTATAATAATACATAAATACTTTTGAAATAACACTTTTATTTGGCCAATATATCTGTCACTAGTGCAGGCCTTTGCATTAGTGATAGATATATTGGCCAAGTTACGGGTCAACTGAAGGAAGAGATCATTGTAAAGGTGACAAGAAGAAACGAGGAACTCAATGAGTATGTTCAAGGTAAGGTTTCTGCAGTGAGTACCGTATTGACCCGAATATAAGACAATGTTTTTTTTCTTGGAAATAGATCTGAAAAACCGCGGTCGTCTTATATTCAGGCTCTAGACTTTGACATGTCAATAATACACCCACAACAATAGGTGGCACCAAATACGCATAAAACGAGTGTGCCATGAAATACGTACTGTAATGCGTGTTGTAAAGCTCGCGAGTAAAAACAAAAGAAAAAGAAAACCTTACAGCTGCATGAGTTGTGACTGTCACGTTAGCCTGATGGGACCAAACTCCCTTTGTGATTTTAAAACGCAAGTCAGTACCCAGATTTGAAGACTACAGTAAGATTTAACTTCTAACGTTAATAAGATTTTGGTAGGCTACTATTAGATGGATAGCCTAAATGTCCTAATTCAGATGGGCTACCTGTTTTTTTTTGTTTTTTTTAATGGTATATCAAAAAGTGTATATTTTTTTTTATGTGATTGTTGGTACATTTTACCAGTTTTTACCATACTTTCAAAACAAAAATTAAAATAGGAAAAATATGAATATGCAATATGAAAATAATTGAAGACAAAATGTGTTTTATTGAGAAAAAAACAAGATTTGGTTTTTAAAAAGCATTTTTTCCAAAAGGTACATCTGGAAAAAGGGGGGTCGTCTTATAATCAGGGTCATCTTATATTCGGGCCAATATGGTAATAGGGTTGCAAAGGGGTGGAACATTTCCAGAAACTTTCTAAAAATCCCTGGAATATTCCAAAAAATCCTGAAACGTTTCCAAAATTTCTGGAATATTTCCGAAATTTACTGGAAATTTTCCACCTTTTTGCAACCCTAGTGAGGAAGAGGATGGATAATAAGCAGGGGTTGAGAAAAATGAGGACAAGAACAAGGTTGTCACATAGTTTGCGTAGAGTTGTTTTAGAGCAGCATGTTGGCTCTGATTCATTGGATTCACTCTTCTGTTCACCTCTCACTTCCTCTGATACGCTCAGCCAGTCAACATGCGTACTGTAATTCCAGGCTCCCTCCGGCTGTTCCTGGCTTTACCGCAAGTCCTGGACACAGATACCGCAACACTGCACCAGATTGATTCCTTTTGCATGCCATAAATCTTCCCGCACCTCTGCTAATGCCCTGAGAACAGAGCCAGGATAGACGGCTCTTCATTACCCCAACAGCGGCCATTCAAACCAACCCATGACACAGTCGATTCTCAGCACAAACCACATCTGTTATCCTAGTGTAAGATGTTAAATAAAGAAAAGGAAAGGCTGAGCATGTGGCAACCGATCATTTGGCTCGATTCTAAAGGATTTGTTGCTGAGCAGATGTCTTCAGCCAGCGAGAATTGGGTTCCGTGAAATTTGGGCTGGCATTGTGTTATTAGACATCTGGATGCTGTTGCCTGATATTTGGCTGTGCAGCAGTTGAGGGATTTAAAACCAACACATTTTTCGATTTTTGAGCCTCTTGCACCCGCAGTTGAAAGTGCAGAAACAGCTAAACGCTAGAAGGAACATGTGAGAAATCGAGGGAGATAGAGCATATGCTGGGAAAACAAAAGCTTAAACTCATATTTTGAAGGTTCCCACCTCCCTGATCTTGAAACATAAACCTAGCGGGATTGGGAGGGAGGGAAAACTGACACACACATCGCTAGAGATATTATTACCCATTTATGGTACTATTTATACCTTCGCTGGGCCTGCAGAGCACCGAGGGGAAGTGAGGTCATATATGTTGAGATTGCTGGAGGCTGGTTTACATTCTCCTGAACATGTTTTATTTATTAATACTATGATGGAGGTCAGTAACAGGCGCTTTTCTGCACATATCCAGCGTGGTGGAGGAGGCGTTGTTTGCCTGCAGCGAGTTGGGGGATGTGGGTGGGTTTCGGTTTATGCGCTTACCTTGACATGGATCAGAAAGGCAACAGGCCGTACAGGCTTTCAGTGGTTTGGACCCAGGGTTAGGTTTGAGCTGCGTGAGCGTGCCCAGGGGTTGTTATTGGTGTTGAAATTGAAGAGGAACGGGAGAGAGAGAGGAGTGATAAATAGATAAATCCAGCCACATTGATGAAAAGATTTACATTGACATCCAAAACTGTCTGTGAAGAGTAATTGTGGGAAAAGATGAATGGTCTTCTGCCTCCTTTTAAAATCAAAAAAGGGATTGGGTGCAATACTATCTGTCTATCTCTCTGTCTGTCTGTCTATGGCAGAAACGTCAACAGGAAAACATCTACTATATGTGGTCATGCTCTATTGATTTTATATAAAGTTTCAAATATAAACTTTGCAGGGATTTAAAAAAAAATTTGTTATTTATTCTGAGAGTCATTCTGTGGTGTTTTGCCTCCAGTATTGCAAACATAAATGCATTTAAAATAATGTTTTAAAGGCTAGTAAATTACAAACCCGTGGACTGTACGTCATACCCGAGGGATGATGGAATACCGTGTCTACTTCTTCATCTTCTCCTCGGTTCTGCATTATTCAGCCATTTTCAATTATGTAACAAAGTGTTTTTTATATAACTAAACATAGCACAGTTCCATTGGTATTATATAAAGTTTCAAATATAAACTTTGCAGGGATTTTAAAAAAAATTTCTGTTATTTATTCTGAGAGTCATTCTGTGGTGTTTTGCCTCCAGTATTGCAAACATAAATGCATTTAAAATAATGTTTTAAAGGCTAGTAAATTACAAACCCGTGGACTGTACGTCATACCCGAGGGATGATGGAATACCGTGTCTACTTCTTCATCTTCTCCTCGGTTCTGCATTATTCAGCCATTTTCAATTATGTAACAAAGTGTTTTTTATATAACTAAACATAGCACAGTTCCATTGGTATCCAAAGCTAAAGGATTCAGATTTTCTTTATAATATGTTAATTTTTAGAATCTCCAACTGACCACAGAGGAGATTAGTGAGATTTACCTTAGAATTAGGCCCGTCACGGTAACAACTTTTTGTTGTGCGATAATAGCGATTATATTGCCCCAGAAATAATTGCGATAAGCGATATTATTGTCATTTTAAAGACCATTTTATGCCACTGAATATATAATCATAATGTAACAGCATAATAATGCAAGAAGGCCTACACACTTCCAAATGACAATAAACTTTATATTTTTAAGTATATTTAGATCATGGAAATTAAGTATTAAAATATTAGATACCTTAAAAAACCTGAATAAATAGTAAATAAAAATTTTCTAACAAAAAGTGCAAAGTAGAAAAAATAGATTTTTCCATCTACAGATTTTTCCCTGACCTTCTTTTCTCTGTAAAGGGTGCACACTATTGCTGAAAAACACAATCACTGCTTAGCAGTCAGATATCCGTATGCACAAAGGCACAGATCCCTAAACAAGACCATATCTGCAGATTCAACTTTTTTTGTAGAAGCATTTTTTTTAATTTGAACTAGCACCTCATGACTACACGTTATGTACGAGAAGCTGCAAAAGACACAGGTGCAAGTGGAATGTACAAAACATGGTGACACATTTTTAAGTAAATATAATGGGTGATATATTGCGTCAACAAAAATGATTGAGGTCATGTACATATATTGCGCGATAAGTCGATATATTGATTATTGCGACAGGCCTACTTAGAATGCAGATGTTAAAGGGATGAGGACCAAGAAATAAAAAAATATCTGTCATTATTTACTCACCTTCATGTCATTACAAACCTGTAACTGACTTTTCTGTAGAACACAAATTTCTGAAAAAATATTTTGGGCACTATTTTCTGTGTAATGAGAGTAAATCTGAACTGTCAAGCTCCAAAATGACCAAAAAGCAGCAGAGAAGTAGTTAATATTTCTCCTGCGCTTTATTCCAAAACAGCTTTGAGTGAGAAACAGACTGAAATATAAATGATTGGCTTATAATCGTTCCCTTCAGTAAGCTAATAATCCATGTGATTGGATCATTGAACTTAAAAACCGGATCAGTCCAATTTGGGAACTGGATCAGTCGTTTTATTATTATGTTCACAATGTAAAGGTTTTTAGTAAATTGTGACTTATGTTTCAGTCTATTTCAAGCTGTATGGCTTCAAAAGACTTGTAGTATAGTGCTCAAGTTGTATGGACCATGTTTATAAAACCTGTTATGGTGTTTTTTGCTTGTCAGGCCCCTTACCTTTGATAATGAAACATGTGGCCAGTAAAAAGAAGTCATACAGGTTTGCAACGACATGAAGATGAGTAAATGATAACACGGTTAATTTTTGAGTGAACTATCCCTTTAAGGAGCTTGAGCGATAGTTGGTGGTGTGTGTGTGTTTGTTTAAACTTCTTGGTGTGACCCTGACTGTGGGTTTTTAATATGTCTGGATTTTTATTGCCGTTGGGAAAGGATGGAGCTTTTGTGAACTACAGTCTAAATTGACAAGTAGATTGAATTTGTGGAATGGATGATGAAATGCGATTGAAATATTAATTTTTCCTTTGTGCTGCAGATGGGTCGGGGCGCCCACCCACATGTCCCGGTACTGCTTCACTTGAGGAAGAACTGTCACCGATTCGTCACCTCACAGCTGTTCCGATTGAAATATTAATTTTTCCTTTGTGCTGCAGATGGGTCGGGGTGCCCACCCACATGTCCCGGTACTGCTTCACTTGAGGAAGAACTGTCACCGATTCGTCACCTCACAGCTGTTTCGCAGAGGAAGAGAGTTCCCATAAACTGACGCATTTCTCTTAATGATCAAACCGCTATTGAAGTTTTCCTCAGAACGAAATGAAAAGAAACAGAGGGAAAGAACATTCCCAATACAATAACATCCGGTCTTCTGTTATTAAATGTTCTGAGGTGTTGTCCTGAGCTGCTATAATGAGTTTAAGGAGGGAAAGGCATTATGGGAACTTGATAGATGTAGGCAGTGCAGGAATCTTGCAGTCAGTCTCAGGAGGCATGTGAACTAAGCCGGCCTGTTCGACGAGCGTGATAATTGAATTGTTGGAAATGCAAATCCGTTTCAATGGCATCTGCAGACAATGACCACTGCAAGCAAATGAAGATCCACCTGTGGAAGCTGTGAGCATGCGCAGGGAATTGTGGGTAATCATTGCTTTGCAAGCACACAAAGACCCTTTGAATCTCTGCAAGCTTTTTGTCTTTTCACTATATTCAGTCTTTTCTCTCTGAACTCAAAGAAGTTGAGACTTTTAGGGGGAAGTCGTGGCCTAATGGTTAGAGAATCTGACTTGTAACCCAAAGGTTGTGGGTTCGAGTCTCGTACTGGCAGGGATTGTAGGTGGGGGGAGTGAATGTACAGCGCTCTCTTCCACCTTCAATACCACGACTGAGGGGCCCTTGAGCAAGGCACCGAACCCCCAACTGCCCCCCGGGCGCCGCAGCAAAAATGGCTGCCCACTGCTCCGGGTGTGTGTTCACGGTGTGTGTTCACTGCTGTGTGTGTGCACTTTGGATGGATAAATGCAGAGCACTAATTCCGAGTATGGGTCACCATACTTGGCCACATGTCACTTCACTTTCACTTCACTGAAGTCTGTCAGTTTTTGCTCTCGTTTCTTTCATTCTTTCATCCACTCTTTCGTTTTCACTGATTTATTCAGTGTAGATATTAAAGTTTTTTAGTTGGGGCACATTGATATTGAAATTGAAAATTTGATGTAGTTTTTTCATGTTATGACTAATAACTCTTAAAGGGATAATGAAATGTTCTTTCTTATGTTGAACATAAAAGAAGATATTTTGAAGAATGCTGGTAATCAAACAGTTGATGATCCCCATTGACTTCCATAGTATTTCTTACCCTACTATGGAAGTCAATGGGGACCAACAACTTTTGGTTCTTCAAAATATATTTTTTTGTCTTCAGCAGAAGAAAGAAACTTATACAGGTTTGGAATGACATGAGGGTGAGTAAATTATGACTATTTCTATTTTTGGGTGAACTGTTCCTTTAAATGGCCAAAAGTAAAATACAATTTTGTCTAAATAAATTTTAAAAATAAATGCTGTTGTAGGTGGTGCAAGTAAATTTAGCCAGCACAACATTATAATGTACAGTATGAAACATAGATATTCAGTTTGACATTTCCTAAAGACTACATTTAAATTGAGCGTCCACCCAAAAATGAAAATTCTGTCATCATTCACTCACCCTCCACTTTTTTTCTACTGCATACAAAAGAAGATATTTTGAAGAATGTTGTTAACCAAACAGTTGATGGTAGCCATTGACTTCCATGGTATTTTTTGCCATTTCCTTTTTATTTATTTGTTTATGGAAGTCAATGGCTACCATCAACTATCTGATTACCATCATTTTTAAAAATATCTTCTTTTGTGATCAACAGAAGAAAGTCTTTGCTATAAACTACCGCTGTCCTTTTAGGTTAGTGCTTTAAATGATTCACTTATACAACTTGTTTGTATTCGTTTGAGCGAGGTTCTAGTTGAGCGAACACGAGTAAATTCCAACCATCCATCATTCTCATCAGCTGAGCATGTCTCCAAGCCGCCTGTTTTCCCAAAACTCCTGAGTAGGAGCTTTGGAAAGTTTGTTCATTGAAAAAAGTGCTGAAGGTGGTTTTCGTTTTGAAGCGCAGCGGCCGTGGCTGTGTACAGGCCTTTGTGGTATGATGACGTGATTGAAAGCTAAACATGCAGGCTTTCTAGAAGATCAAATGATATGAGTTCTTCAACCCCCCCAGTGCACCGTGTTTTCCTTGGCTCAGCGCTGATGTACAGGGGTTTGAATTTGCGAGTAGGTGCAGTGCATATTGCAGGCCTCACATTTCAAAGACATCCGTTTATATCGCACATACTATTTCAGGCTGTTTTAATGGCCACTGGTGGAGGAAACTGGATGTGATTTACAGGATGTGAGTGAAACCACTTGATTTACTTTGCTGCTCCTTACGTCATTTCGAAGGAACTCTGCTCCAACTTCTCTTTTGTTCCCCAGTGTTGTATGGAGTTTGACAGCCCTATTGAAGAACGGTGGCTCTGACCAGGGTATTTATTTTTTTTGTCATGAAGTGTTCGGGTTTTTCCAAAGAATTATAATTGGTGACGCAGCTCAGCAGAAATAAAAAGTGCTGAGCTCTGCCAGTAAAACAGATTTGCGACGGGGAGAACTCTAACAGAATCATGTCTTTCTAGCATAGCTGGGTTGACTTCATTTTTTAATGGTACTGTGATATGTAAAGCTTGAACCGGTTTTGTTTCTTTTCAGCATGACACAGTACTTTCCCTTTAATTTAAGGGGGTCTGAATACTTTCCGTACCCACTGTATATGGTTTCCTCAAGAAAAAAATAAAACATTTAAATTAGTATTTTTGTTGTTGTTTTCTTAACATCTACAGTGGGGCAAAAAAGTATTTAGTCAGCCACCAATTGTGCAAGTTCTCCCACTTAAAAAGATGAGAGAGGCCTGTAATTTTCATCATAGGTATACCTCAACTATGAGAGAAAAAAGGAGAAAAAAAAATCCAGAAAATCGGATTTTTTTTGTCTCTCATAGTTGAGGTATACCTATGATGAAAATTACAGGCCTCTCTCATCTTTTTAAGTGGGAGAACTTGCACAATTGGTGGCTGACTAAATACTTTTTTTCCCCACTGTATATAGCTTTTATTATTTTTTCCCTGTTTTTTTTTCTCTTCAGCTAATGTAATGTTAAATAAATTGAAGGGAAATAGTTTTAAAATAAATTTTAGGGAACTTTTATTTTATTTCAAGTAACTATTTTTATGGGTTTAGTTAAGTTTAACTTTTAAAATTTGATTTAATATATATATATATATAACTATATATTTAGGGGTGTAACGATACACGTATTCGTATTGAACCGTTCGCATTACATCAGTTACATCAAACATCAATTGTTGGCAAAATTAAGATATTTGGCATTTCCAATTAATGTAGGCCTGTTACATTCTTATTTTTATTAGGCCTATTATTACTATTATGAAGTTACTTTTATTATTAAATTAAAATTACAATTAATTTGCCCCGCAATAATTAGCAAATAACTGACGTGCTGCGAGGATAACAAACGATTAGGCTATATGTTTACTCCTCAATTAAAATGTTTTAAAAAAGGTATTTTAAAACAGGTCTATACACTGAATTATAGGCCTATGATTAAAATAGTAACACTTCAGTCATCAATAAAAATCAATGAAATAAAAAGCTTTTATTTCAAGCACCTTTCAAAAACAACCTGTTTAACACCAAATATGTTTGAAGTAGATTCGTCTCGTCGTCTCTGAGAGAATATACAGCGTCAGATGGCGAAAAGCTCCGTCATTCGTTTTTACTTTCACTTTCTGTATAGTGAATTGACTGAGATTAAGATGTTCACCGGCATAACTCTTGTGCAAAATTTGCACGTTGCTTGTGTGTAATATCCATTGGCTCGCCTTCATGGTTTAAAACAGAAATATTTCCAACATTGCAACGTAGCCAATTAGCAATTATATATATATATATATATATATATATATATATATATATATATATATATATATATATATATATATATATATATATATATATATATATATATATATATATATATATATATATATATATATATATATATATATATATATATATATATATATATATATATATATATATATATATATATATATATATATATATATATATATATATATATATATATATATATATATATATATATATATATATATATATATATATATATATATATATATATATATATATATATATATATATATATATATATATATATATATATATATATATATATATATATATATATATATATATATATATATATATATATATATATATATATATATATATATATATATATATATATATATATATATATATATATATATATATATATATATATATATATATATATATATATATATATATATATATATATATATATATATATATATATATATATATATATATATATATATATATATATATATATATATATATATATATATATATATATATATATATATATATATATATATATATATATATATATATATATATATATATATATATATATATATATATATATATATATATATATATATATATATATATATATATATATATATATATATATATATATATATATATATATATATATATATATATATATATATATATATATATATATATATATATATATATATATATATATATATATATATATATATATATATATATATATATATATATATATATATATATATATATATATATATATATATATATATATATATATATATATATATATATATATATATATATATATATATATATATATATATATATATATATATATATATATATATATATATATATATATATATATATATATATATATATATATATATATATATATATATATATATATATATATATATATATATATATATATATATATATATATATATATATATATATATATATATATATATATATATATATATATATATATATATATATATATATATATATATATATATATATATATATATATATATATATATATATATATATATATATATATATATATATATATATATATATATATATATATATATATATATATATATATATATATATATATATATATATATATATATATATATATATATATATATATATATATATATATATATATATATATATATATATATATATATATATATATATATATATATATATATATATATATATATATATATATATATATATATATATATATATATATATATATATATATATATATATATATATATATATATATATATATATATATATATATATATATATATATATATATATATATATATATATATATATATATATATATATATATATATATATATATATATATATGTGTGTGTGTGTGTGTGTGTGTGTTTGTTTGAATTTGAATTTGATAGTGGTCTTTTGTTGTTTATCGGCCATTCACAAAAATAATGATTTCCTTATTAATATCAGCCAGAATTTAATGCAGTGCCGAAAACCAAACCAAAAGGTATTTATTTCTAAATAAGCAGGCTTTTTAAGCACAATGCTTTATGAACCAGTTCAGCAGATTTTATACAATAACTATACTGTTCAAAACAGTATTTGGATACTTTCTTGTTGTCAAAGGTTAAAGGATCATGTTCATAGTTAACATGCTGAACTACACCTGTGTTTGCTCTGCTAGGACACCTGTGTGAACTTAAGGAAATGACTTCATACATCCACTAAAAATGACATGTGTGCGTACTTGTGTCAGGCTGTGTTGCATGTGTGTGGAGTTGAGTATAGGATGAGAGTGGTCTGGGTCCCTCTGTGCTAGTGAAACACGAGGTGATCTGTAATTTATTGTGTCAGTCATCACCTTCTGTGTCCCGAGTAGCTGTTGCCCAGATGGTCTTGTCATTAAGAGGTGTAAATTACACATTTAAATGGAGTCATTCCAGAACTCTGTATGCGCATTCATTGATTTTTCCGTACATTTCTGCCATATGTACATTAACTGACAGTCACCACTGATAAGCTACTACTAAATATTGTAGAAACTTAATTTGCTGTAAAGTTGCTTTGCAACGATTTGTATCGTGAAAAGCGCTATACAAATAAACTTGAACATGCCTTCTTAAATGAGATGTTCATCTTTGCTCTTGCACATATTATGAAAGAAATATAAAACAGATTTACCTTTTGTCAAAGTAAGCCTCCTTGCTAATGTAAAGAACTGACAAATACTATTTAAAGATGGTTGCAAAGCGTTTATTTGGCATTTTGTGGCATTTATGAGACATTTTTTAGGTATTTTGCTTATATTGGTCCTTCTACTGATTTTTTTTTTTGTACATGTGTGCAAAAGTGTGTGTGTACCCACACATATACATGTGTTTGCGCTGATCCTAATGCTGGCAGCTGCATCCTGTCATCATTTACTAGGGTCAGCAAACCTTGTGAGTCTTTGAATGATGGCTTTAGCCTCTTTTAGCAGGTGTTTAATGGAAGAATGAGCCAAAGCCGCCTTCCCTTCACCTTCAGTTTTATTAAACCCTCAGACTGGAGCTTTTAACAGCAGCTGAGGGTTGACTGAATAAAGACAGCATCCTATTTAAGCATTTTCAGGCAAGCAGTAGCCTTTCAAAGCATTGAGAGAGGGAAAATGCCTCATCTGGGATTCTTCCTAAAGGTTTTGGACCAAGTAGGATTTACAGAGAGTGGATATTTACCCCCTTATCAAGCCTGATTTGAGTTTCTTTTAAGAACATACTACAATTTTATTTTTATTTGTCTTTTTTTGTATTTTTTATTTTTTATATGGAATTAATTTAATGTTAATTCAGTAATGTTGTTGCATGAAAGTTGCTTGTCCTCTGTCCTATATAGCTGAACTCTGAATAGACAGTTTGGCCCAGAGAGAAGAGGTCAGGACAAACCAAGGACACTATTCACATGCTAACAATGCCATTCACTTTCACTCAGTATGCCATACTAATAGATAGAGTATCAATTATAGCTGTCATGTTAAGAAACGTCAAGGGACGGGCTTCTTTTTTTAAGTGCAATTAAAATTCAGTGATGGCTGGAGGGCCTTCCCCTTGTAGCTGTCAATAATCAAACGCTGTTTGGAAATAGGCATCTGAAAGACATAGTCAATGGAAATCACTTTACCATCATGTGGTCTATTAGTAGACACGCGTTGAGTGATTTTTCCATTGGTCAAGGAACTCTGATAACCTTTAAACCTTTGGTTTACATTTGTCATTGGAGTTCGAATGGATTAGAGGCTTGAAATGGCATTCACGATGCATGTAACTTGTGACTTTTCTATTTGAAACATTCACATTTTGGACAAATCTTTTCATCCAAAGTAACTTGTAATGCATTCTTGGTTTCTATTTTTCTATTTTGGAAATCAAACCAATGATCTTGGCTTACACTTTTGTTTTCCAGGAAAAATATTAAAACATCCTTAAAGAAATATAAATTTATTTCAGATTAAAAGCAAAACTGTGATATCAAGATCCTAATTTTTTTCTTGTCTGGAATTAAGTTGAAAGATTTACACTATTAGCATTTTTATTTTTATACTGTTTTTATAATGCTTGTTTATTTTTATATATAAAATATATATTTAAATTTTTTATATTTATATAAACAATAATATATACTTTTATTTTACCTTTTTTTTTTACTGGAAAATAAGAAAATTATTGATGAAGAAAACAATTTTTGTTGTGTATTCAGCAGGAATTATTATAGGGCAGAACTTATAGTAGGCCATCAGGATTTAATTGACTCATTCAGCTGTCATATATTTGATTAATATTATGTTTCCTTACCCATACATCTGTGGTTATGTTACAGGCATTTAGTCATATTATTGGTGGAAAAAATTACATTTAGATAAAAAAAACAATAATTTAGATAAAAGTAAATATTATGCATTGATGAATCATGCACTTTATCACCAGCAACACTTAGAAAGTCAATGTCAATTTGTTTTTTTTTAAGTTGTCCTGAAAAGCATTTCTGTTTCCTTTTTGTTTTTATTGCAGGTTTAGTTTGGTTTAGCTGTGGCTTATTCTTGGTTTCTCTTAATTACATGCTCGTCATACGCCCCTAACTGTAAGGATGTAATTAACTAGCAAGCGTTTCGGCGAGCAGCTGTTTGTGGTCTGTGGTGTGGGTTTGGTACGAAGCATGACAGCCGAGACTCTGGATTAACAAATCACTGTGTCATGATCTGTAGCTGAACATTATGATAACAGTGGCAATGATGGCATGATGTACAGACATGGTGTTTTTTAACGGCGGCCAGAGCTGATAGTGGCAGGTGGCACCTTGGCCCAGAGAGCCTCTTTTGTCCATTTATTACATTATTCCACTGGTTCTCTCTGTGTACGTTAGTTGTTTTAGAGCCATCTGGAGCCACTCACTCTTGTCTTTTACCTCTTTTTCCTTGGTTTAAAGGTCAGTGGTCAGCAGGAATCTGAACCTGCATGAGGTCTAGAGTGGTTACCACCATTAACATTAGGCGTAGAGGTCAAAGGTCAGACATGGGGTTAGTCCCTGTAGGGGGATAAAAGCAAATTCTTGTTTTATGGCGTGCCGCCTCCTTGTCAGATTGATCCTACTGCTTTTCCAGAAAGACATAAAGTCAGAATGGCCAGAAGCAGAAGTATCATGATTTCAGGTCAATCATAAAGCAATTAAAAATTGAAAAGTAAAAGTGGTTCAAGATTCTTCTAGGTTTTTTGAGCAGCATTGTAGGTAAATCATTGGCAAATGAAGACTGTTAATTTAAAAATAAAATTATAATATTTTATATTGTTATTATATAATTATTGTAATATATGATAGTAAAATATATTTATTTAGAAATAAAAATAATTAATAAAAACAAAACGATAATTTGTTTGTCACATGTTATTATGTAACCACTATTTATGTATTATAATATATAACAATAATAAAAATGATATTATTAATTATGTTAAATGTTAATACATCATTCATAATTATTATAATATAGAATAATACAAATGATAGTAATCATTTAAAAATGAAAAACAAATGAATAATATTTTAGATTATTACATAACCAATTTGTAAATTATAATAGGTAACATAAAAAATATATTAATAATAATTTAGAAATAAAATAAATAACACGTCATACTTTTCAATAAACAAAAGTATTAAAAATGAGCTTGAATTTTTCAGAATCAAACCAGAATTTCTTGACAAAGAATTATGATGCTTTTGTGAATTGTGTGAATCATTGGTGGGTTCAAAAAAAGGTTGATTCCTAAAGCTGAGCTCTATTACTCAATGTCCTTATGTGTGACTGTTGGAATTACAGCTTTTAGTTTCTACAAAGCAAAAACGATTTCATGTTTTCCTTTCTCTTTGAAGTGTTACAAGCTCTTGGTACATAAAGAAGATCTGTAAAGTTGCAAAGACTAAAGTCTCAAATCCAAAGAGATATTCTTTATAAAAGTTAAGGGTCAACCACGCCCTCCTGAAATGGCTCGTTCTAACACGCCCCCACATGTCTACGTCACTATGTGGAAATATTAGCATAATGCCGCCCAAATGTGCACGCAAAGAAAGAAGGCGTGGTTTCAGGAACAGCAGTCGTGTTGATGCAGCCATGTCAGGGAGACGCTGTGTTTCAGTGCAAAAGCACTTTATTTGGCCTTCCGGAAGTAGATGCAATTAGGAATCATTGGTTAAGATTTATTTACAACAGAACAGCACAACCCAGATGTTCGAATTTGTGCAACGCATTTTATGGACAACAGTTTTTTTTAACCTAGAAGAGTACAAGGCTGGCTGTGCACAAAGGCTATTTCTAAAAAAAATAAAATAAAAAATAAAAAGTTTCGAGCTTGAACTGATGGTAAAACTAATGACATTATTAACTGTCTTGATATTTACTTTGAAAGCTGAAGCTGCGATTATGGTAAGGGGAGTTACGTTTCCGATGCGTGCTTGTGGTGTTCGGCCAATCACAATGTACTGGGTCAGCTGGCCAATCAGAGCAGACTGCGCTTGTCAAAGGAGGGGGCTTTGTTGAAAACGACGTGTTTGAGAGAGGCGGGGGCATAGAGGACCTACAATAATGTACAGTATTTGAAAAATAATGTGTTTTTTGAACATTAAAGCATGTCAACATATTACTGTTACACCAAATACACAAAATAATGATCTTTAAAATAGCATCATATGACACCTTTAATTTGCTACAGTTTTTTGTGGAGACTAGGCATGGGCCGGTATGATAGCCTTAAGCAAAAATATCACGGTATTGTTGTTACAGCTCTGTGTTATTTTTAAATGACTGGGTAAAAAAAAAAAAAATTCCGCTGAACACAATATATTTTGTTTTTGAGCAACATACAAAACATTAGGAACAGTAGAATTTGTTTATTTTTTCTTTGATTTGTTTCCAGAAAAGAAGAAAAATAAAGACTGACATCTTTATTTAACCTAAATCTGTAATTACAGTTATTTAATTTTAGTTATATAATTCATATACATATCATTTATATAATTTCATATAATTTAGTTATATAATTTCATATACATTATTTGATTTAATAATAACCCAATTTGAAGCAAAAACAGAATGTTCTGATTAGCTTTGTGAAATTATACTACATGCCTGAACGAAGCAAACAGCAGAAGCTCTGAATGAGACGCAGATTCACTCTCTTCACTCTCAGACAGTCAGTTCCCCTCAGAAACACATTCATATAAACCCCCAAATCAATATTCCAATAAAGAAGAGAATCAGTGATCTGCCTGCTGCCGTATTTTTCTCGGTGCGTCCATCTTCAGCGTATCTGGCCTGTGTTAACGGGCGTTTACAGACTTCATATTTTCACATAAATTACATTTTGGAAAACGATTGCATTGCAACGCTGTTTGTGCAAGTCCAGAACAGAGACGAGTTGCTAGCAATAAGACAAAAACGGCTGGTTGCCTATCGTGTAAGTTCCAGGGGCAGCTCCTTAAGTTCGGCCATCCTACACACACGTGACTGACCTAGGGTTGGGTACCGAAACCAGGTACCAATATGGCACCGGTACCTATGTAACCGGTATGTACTAGAACCGAATCCGAACGCAGATTTCGGAGCCTCATTTCGGTGCCATGCCTGAGCGATCGATTTAAATATTTGTCCTCTGGTTCTTCGAAACAGACATAAGAAGCATCATCACTGGGTTAGGGTTAGGGTTAGGAAAATAAATTCCCAACTGAGAAAATGCACGTGAACTCAAGTCGGAAAGCTCTAATGATACAAATCCAACACATTTCCAATAAAGAAGAGAATCAGTGATCTGCCTGCTGCCGTATTTTTCTCGGTGCGTCCATCTTCAGCGTATCTGGCCTGTGTTAACGGGCGTTTACAGACTTCATATTTTCACATAAATTACATTTTGGAAAACGATTGCATTGCAACGCTGTTTGTGCAAGTCCAGAACAGAGACGAGTTGCTAGCAATAAGACAAAAACGGCTGGTTGCCTATCGTGTAAGTTCCAGGGGCAGCTCCTTAAGTTCGGCCATCCTACACACACGTGACTGACCTAGGGTTGGGTACCGAAACCAGGTACCAATATGGCACCGGTACCTATGTAACCGGTATGTACTAGAACCGAATCCGAACGCAGATTTCGGAGCCTCATTTCGGTGCCATGCCTGAGCGATCGATTTAAATATTTGTCCTCTGGTTCTTCGAAACAGACATAAGAAGCATCATCACTGGGTTAGGGTTAGGGTTAGGAAAATAAATTCCCAACTGAGAAAATGCACGTGAACTCAAGTCGGAAAGCTCTAATGATACAAATCCAACACATCTTTGTAGTAACGAGAGTGTCCATGTTGTTTTCATATTCCGACTTAAAAGCACAACTCGGGAAATGAGAGCGTCCGAGGAGCACGTGAATGCAGTAATTACACTTGCTCTGATGACAGCAGGTAGCCTTCCGTTAACTAACTACAATAAATTAGGGTGATCATACGTCCTCTTTTCCCCGGACATGTCCTCTTTTTGGACCTACAAAAATGTGTCCGGCCGGGATTTCTTAATTGCACAAAATGTCCGGGATTCGGCTGTTTTCCTAATCCCGCTCCCGCTGAATCTCTTACCATTGCCGCCTGCTCCCGCAACATGTGTTTCACTCCCGCGATTTTCGTGTCCACTCCTTTAAACATTCTAATATTGTGTATAATTTTGGTGCATCAGGCAGCAGCTCTCAGGATGTGGTGTATTTAAATATTTTTGAATGAGCGTTTGCGCTATTTGCTTTCACTTTCGATTTCGCGATCACACGCACTCTATGTAAAGGGAGCAAGCACATCTTACAAGATCAGATATTTGTCAGTGAGCTCAGGATCTGTTGAGCGTCTACTCCAGCATGGTCTTCTTGTCCAATCCTCTTTCCTTCTCCATCATTATAACCTTTTTACTCCACAACACCAGTCAAATGCTTCCTTTTGTGATCTGATGTGGGTTCTTGTCACAGAATGAGGCACAAAACTTTAAAAAGAATACATGGATTAGCAATAGATTATAAATTAAGGTGACCATACTTCCTCTTTTCCCTGGACATGTCCTCAAAATGGACCTACAAAAATGCGTCCGGCCAGGATTTCTTAATTGCCCAAAATGTCCGGGATTCGGCTGTTTTCCTAATCCCGCTCCCGCTGAATCTCTTACCATTGCCGCCTGCTCCCGCAACATGTGTTTCACTCCCGCGATTTTCGTGTCCACTCCTTTAAACATTCTAATATTGTGTATAATTTTGGTGCATCAGGCAGCAGCTCTCAGGATGTGGTGTATTTAAATATTTTTGAATGAGCGTTTGCGCTGTTTACTTTCACTTTCGATTTCGCGATCACACGCACTCTATGTAAAGGGAGCAAGCACATCTTACAAGATCAGATATTTGTCAGTGAGCTCAGGATCTGTTGAGCGTCTACTCCAGCATGGTCTTGTCAGTCATCTCTCCTTATTCTCGACCTGTGATCAGTCAAAGCTAACTCCGGTAGCTCTTGCTGAATGCAGGGTTGCCAAGTCCACATTTTTTCCACAGAATTTGGCTACTTTTAAACTGTTGCCATGGGTTGATTTTCCCAAGTGGGGTAAAGGTTTGAAATATTGCATAAATTACATTTGACTGAAATGCTTGTATTGAAACATTTTGCATTCTACCTATGATAAAACTTTCATGGACTTCTACATTAACTGTTCCTTCCTGGTGGAATGCCTGCCCGGCTCAATCCAAGCAGCTGAGTCCTTAATATTTTCAAGAAACGGCTGAAAACACATCTTTCATCTTCATTTGACCCTCTAACTCTAGCACTCTCTATTCTAATGCTACTTCTAATTTTATCTGCTTGTTTTTTTTTTTATTAAAAAACTTGACCCTCTAACATTTGCACTCTCTATTCTATTTCTATTCTAATGGCCAAGCCATCATTTTTGGGGGGAATTGTTTTTGTTTTTTTGTTTTTTATATAAATAAGTATCGGTTTAGGCACCGGAACCGTTTTAAAAGTATCGATTTGGCACCGGTAGGGCTGGGTATCGTTCAAAATTTTTTAATATCGATACCAATACCGATACCTTAACTTCGATACCGGTTCCTGATTGTTTTATTTTTCAGCTTGTTGATGTTTATACAAACTCAAAGACTTATCTCCTGAGCCACTGCACAAAGGAACAAAATGTAACCAGCACAATAAATCAGTGCAAAATAGTTTTAATAAAGCTCAAATAGTCTTCAGTTTACACATCTGTTAGGCTACATTTACACTAGTTAGTGTTCGTTTTAAAACGCATAGCTCAGACAGAATCATGATTTCTATTTATTTTCCACTGATTTACTGATGAGCATTAGCAGCTTCCAGCACTTGTCTGCTTGTTCTCTCTTCCATGATCGCTGCTCTGACTCAGAGGTAATAACATATTTAATTTCAGAAACATTACATGGCCAAAAACACACATTAGATGGCAGGTCCGGATTTACCTATTTTCGTGACGTAGAAAAAAAATACAGTGTTTTCTGTCGGAATAAGCGCTTGC
>NW_015505827.1:480938-492720 GCF_001515645.1 Sinocyclocheilus grahami
TGGTATCCTGCAGCGTTTTCTCACATCTTCATCTGCATCTGACCGAACCACCGACTGGGGCGGGTCACATGAAGTGTGGCCTTTAAGGTCGGAGAAGATCCCCGCCTTTCAAGATGGGCTTGTCCAATGAGAGAGATGGAAATTTCCTAGCGGGAGGTGGCAATTGCTGGAGGGTTTACGACTCTTTGTGTGGAAACATGGAACTTAGTATCTGGAACTTGAGTCGAAAATACTAAAGATTCTCAGGACACTAATATATTGCCTATGTATCAACATATAATGTACAATCTTGTTTAGATCATCAGAAGGCGAATTCATAGATACTAAACACGGTATTTGTAAGGTTATATGAATGAGTGGTTTATCGTAAGCATGAATAAAATATTCTATAATACAACAGATTAATACAAAACAGCAATAATATACACAATGGCCTGAAGAATATGTGTGTTCGTTCAAAGAAAGGTTTTCCTATGAATTAATTAGTAGAAAAGTCAATTTCTACTGTGCATTTGTGCCCCCTTGTTTCTGGAGAATGCAGCTGAGGGTCGGCTCGCATTCCACAAGGTTGTAAATGTATCGGGTTACCATGAAACCAGGGTCCTGTTCGGCGTCCTGGGGTGTTACAAAGTATTTGTGAAATCTAGCTAACAAAATATATATTGTGTGTTTGATTGGTCCAGACGCTACACAAGTGTTGCAGGCTTATTGGCTCACTGACGCTGATGAGATTAACCCCTTAGATATCGAAATTTGGTTCCGAACAAGACGTTTTTCGATACTCGATGGTATCGAGGCAATTCGGTCAGTGCCTAAAAAGTATCGAACTCGATACCCAGCCCTAGGCACCGGTATCTAAAAAAACCCAAACAATACCCAACCCTAGACTGACCACTCGCTCGCACCAACAGGAGGAGGGCTCAGTGTAGAGAGCTCTCTCGCACTCAACCTGAGTGATTCCTACACTTTCAGTCTTTGAGGAGACATGAAAAACAGTGCATACTGCAGGAATGGTATAACGGAAAATATTAGCGGTTTTGAAACCGTGAGATTTTCAAATCGCGGTATACCTTGAAACCGGTAATCGGCCCATGCCTAGTGGAGACGCCGACTAACGCTCGCTTTTTTTTATTCAGCTTTTCTGAGATGAGCTTTGCCATTTAAAGCCCATTAGGTTGATTGATTGTGTCTGTGTTATGGTAAATGGCAGTGTTGGGTTGGTGCCCCTTTTCATAAACTCCGTTTTTAATCTAGCAGAAAGGTTCACGCATCTGTTCATTTTTCATCCTGGCGGCTGGCTGAGGTTCATCGTGGCTGGGGGCACCATATGGTTGAATTACCCAAAAGCTTTTTGTAAAAAAACAACAGTGGTTAAGAGAGCACTGGAGTGGGCAGAAACACAGTCCTGTTAAAAACAACAGATGCTGAGAATGCCTCCTCTGTCTGACTGAATGTCAAGCGGTTCATGAGGAATTCTAGGTGTGTTTGACTAACCCCAAAATCTGTCTATCACTTTTCCTGCTAATAACAGTGAGCCCCGCTTATATACAGTACATCTCAATAACTCTAAGGATGTTAATTTGATATACATTAATACATAGCATGCAAGTCTTATTTTAAGTTCTAACATCCATCCTAACTGTTAGCAAAGCATTTTGTTTTATATTCATACTGCATTGATATTAAAGATGCACTGATATGAAAATCAACCAACAAATAGCAGATGTAAAAAAATGTTTTCTTGAGATAAAATAAAGAATATTCATGTTTAATAGTGTGATTTCAATGGCAGTTTTCTTTTTTCTTAATTTTTTTTCTCCAATATTTTTATTAAAATGTTTTATTTAATTTTATTTGATCTCAATTTTTTTATTTTTTTTATTTTTTTTCTTTATTATTTTTACCTTTACAACTTGTTTTATTACTTTTTGTTTTCTAATGTAAACAAATAATAAAATGCTTATTATTATTATTATTATTATTATTATTATTATTATTAATGTTTATTTGTATAATTAACAGTTTTTGTAAAAAATTGTTTCAAAGCAGCTTTTACCATGAAACCAGGGTCCTGTTCGGCGTCCTGGGGTGTTACAAAGTATTTGTGAAATCTAGCTAACAAAATATATATTGTGTGTTTGATTGGTCCAGACGCTACACAAGTGTTGCAGGCTTATTGGCTCACTGACGCTGATGAGATTAACCCCTTAGATATCGAAATTTGGTTCCGAACAAGACGTTTTTCGATACTCGATGGTATCGAGGCAATTCGGTCAGTGCCTAAAAAGTATCGAACTCGATACCCAGCCCTAGGCACCGGTATCTAAAAAAACCCAAACAATACCCAACCCTAGACTGACCACTCGCTCGCACCAACAGGAGGAGGGCTCAGTGTAGAGAGCTCTCTCGCACTCAACCTGAGTGATTCCTACACTTTCAGTCTTTGAGGAGACATGAAAAACAGTGCATACTGCAGGAATGGTATAACGGAAAATATTAGCGGTTTTGAAACCGTGAGATTTTCAAATCGCGGTATACCTTGAAACCGGTAATCGGCCCATGCCTAGTGGAGACGCCGACTAACGCTCGCTTTTTTTTATTCAGCTTTTCTGAGATGAGCTTTGCCATTTAAAGCCCATTAGGTTGATTGATTGTGTCTGTGTTATGGTAAATGGCAGTGTTGGGTTGGTGCCCCTTTTCATAAACTCCGTTTTTAATCTAGCAGAAAGGTTCACGCATCTGTTCATTTTTCATCCTGGCGGCTGGCTGAGGTTCATCGTGGCTGGGGGCACCATATGGTTGAATTACCCAAAAGCTTTTTGTAAAAAAACAACAGTGGTTAAGAGAGCACTGGAGTGGGCAGAAACACAGTCCTGTTAAAAACAACAGATGCTGAGAATGCCTCCTCTGTCTGACTGAATGTCAAGCGGTTCATGAGGAATTCTAGGTGTGTTTGACTAACCCCAAAATCTGTCTATCACTTTTCCTGCTAATAACAGTGAGCCCCGCTTATATACAGTACATCTCAATAACTCTAAGGATGTTAATTTGATATACATTAATACATAGCATGCAAGTCTTATTTTAAGTTCTAACATCCATCCTAACTGTTAGCAAAGCATTTTGTTTTATATTCATACTGCATTGATATTAAAGATGCACTGATATGAAAATCAACCAACAAATAGCAGATGTAAAAAAATGTTTTCTTGAGATAAAATAAAGAATATTCATGTTTAATAGTGTGATTTCAATGGCAGTTTTCTTTTTTCTTAATTTTTTTTCTCCAATATTTTTATTAAAATGTTTTATTTAATTTTATTTGATCTCAATTTTTTTATTTTTTTTATTTTTTTTCTTTATTATTTTTACCTTTACAACTTGTTTTATTACTTTTTGTTTTCTAATGTAAACAAATAATAAAATGCTTATTATTATTATTATTATTATTATTATTATTATTAATGTTTATTTGTATAATTAACAGTTTTTGTAAAAAATTGTTTCAAAGCAGCTTTAAAGAAAATGCATGTTAATAATAATAATAGTAATTTAATTAATTAACAACAACAATAAATATGTATTATTTAATAATAATAATATATTATTACTGATAAATATTAATCAATATTATTATTATTATATTTATAATAATACATTTTATTTTTTTATTTTAGCCTCTTGAAAGGTAACTTCAATAAAAAGTGCCTTTAAAAATACTACTACTAATAATCAGGTCTTCCTGTCTAAATGGTTGGATTTAGAACAGAATAACCTGCAGTGTGAACCAGGTAGGTGAAGTCTGCTGATGTGAGACTAATAGGACTTTGAGAAACTGGTGATGTTGACAGTTAACTCTCTACTGCTTGTAATCCGGAGTTCATAGGTCTGTGTGTTTGATGTCTCTCAATTCTGAGATTATCCCTGTAGATCCTGTTAGTGTGATGTTCACACTGCTAATCTGAGCCAGAAACATGCAGCACATCTCATATTCAAATCCACACACGGCCACCTGCTCATGAGATCACAGCTGCGATACAAGGCGAGGAAAAAAGATTTCATTTGACTTCATCAGATGTTACTATTTTTCTGCAGCGAGCATTTACCCTCTCATGTTTTCTCCTTTTGTCTGCGTCTCGCTGTTTGTATCTCCCAGATCGGGAAAAAAGATTTGAAATTAACCTGTCACCATTTCGCAACGTCTGTTTGAACGGCAAAAAAATATCTAATTTCACAAATCAGATGCTTGCATGGGCTCTACTTTTGTGTTTTTATAGCTTTGTTGAAAAGGCCATTTGCTGGTTAATCTTGCTCTACCTAGCCAGTTTTATTCAAATCATTTACCTTAAGTATGAGTAATAGTAAAAGTGATGCTTGCCTATTTAAATCTCTCTCTCTCTCTCTCTCTCTCATGTCTCATGCTGACCATCTCTCCATCTCGACTCAAGTTAAGGACATTTTATTTTTCTCAGCCTTATTCCCTTTCATAGTGTGCCATCTCACTGTGAGCTATTTCAGGTATCTCTGATCATGTTGCCAATAAAGGTGTCTAATGGGATGCCAGGGTCCTTCTGTGTCAGTGGTCCTGCCTTGAGACCATCTGGGTCTCTTGTTTACTGCCTGTGCATTTGTCTGTCATCAAAGAGTAAGATTATCCAGATCTCTTAGATATGGACAAATGCGGACAAGTTTTTTCAGTATTTAATTTTTCCTTTTCCTTTTTTTGATCTTTTGATTTTTCCTAAAATAATTATATACACTATAGTCCAGAAATTGAGTTCAGTAAGATTTGTAGCTATTTATAAAAGTAAGAATTCTCTAATGTTCACCAAGGTGGCATTTATTTGATCAAAAATACAGTAAAAACTGCAATACTGTGAAATATTAGTACAGTTTAAAATAACTGTTTTCTATTTTAATATATTCTAAAAAGTAATTCTTGTGATGGCAAAGCTGAGTTTTCCAGTCATTAAACCAGTGTCACATGATCCTTCAGTAATATTCAGAATCCTTTGAGTAGAAAGTTCTGCAAACAGCAGCTTTGAAATATACATTTTTTGTAACATTATAAATGTCTTTACAGTCTCTACTTTTAATTAAATTAACGCAATTTAATGTAATTTTTACTGAATGCTTGAACGGTAGTGTTTTTGTAGTATTTATTTTTTTATTCATTTGTTTCTTTGAGTTGGCTTTGGCTTCGCAGCATTTTTACATTTTTTTTTATTTTTTTTTTAAATTGAATTAAAGACAATTCTCTGTAGCTCTCTACACATTAAAATATAATTCGTGTGATTTTGTCACTTAGTGAGAACAAACATTTTTGAGGCTAGATTTTTACTTTAGATTTGAGTCGTATCACCCCCTTGTGGTGAATTTAAGCTGTTCAAAGACTGTTTATATCAGTATTTTTACTATTATTTACAGCTTCCTATTATTAGAACAGATAATCAGGCCTTTTCATTGCATACCGCGGTTGATCCAAGTGTATATCAGATCCTGCTGTCTGAATGAATATGATCTCCACCCAATGCTTTAAACTTCTGTTGCATTCCAGTGTGCCATTCCCTTTGCTGTCGGCAAATGGTGAAAGATTGTGGAAGGGTTTGACTTACAGTAAAGGTTACTGTTGCTATGCAAATGCATATTTGGTTAATGCAAATCAAGTCATGAATAAGCCAAAAAACAGTGGCCTGAAGGTTTGATTTGCATCCAGTGAAGTGTGTTTAGGCTCCTGTCAGAAACTGCTCTGCTTATTGGATGGTACAGTTGTCCATCATATTGGGCAGCCAATCGGTGAGAGCAAGTGAAATTAAGTGTATTTGGTAGCTCTTTTCTGATTACTTAAAAGTTTTGAAACTTCATACATTTGATCTTTGGAGGGAGTTGAAAATCCGTGTTGCCCAGCGACAGCCCCAAAACATTACTGCTCTTGAGGAATGGGCCAAAATACCAGCAACAGTGTGTGACAACCTTGTGAAGACTTACAGAAAACGTTTGACTTCTGTCATTGCCAACAAAGGGTATATTATAACAAAGTATTGAGATGAAATTTTGTTATTGACCAAATACTTATTTTCCACCATAATTTGCAAATAAATTCTTTAAAAATCCTACAATGTGATTTTCTGGATTTTTTTTCTCATTTTGTCTCTCATAGTTGAGGTATACCTATGATGAAAATTACAGGCCTCTCTCATCTTTTTAAGTGGGAGAACTTGCACAATTGGTGGCTGACTAAATACTTTTTTGCCCCACTGTAAGTTCTACAAGCAAGCTGGTGCTAAAAATGGGTTTTATTCTTTTACACTTCCTCTTTTCTCTTCCTGAAATCAGTGAAGTTACACCATCGTTGCAACACCATATCTCTACCAAGAAACAGTCTTTTCACTGAGGGATCAAAGTGTCAATGCTTTGGTCTCAGGATCGCAAAGGCTAAGCTTTGACTGTTAGACAGAAAGTGAACATTTGAGGAAGGAATTCAGGAGTTCCTCTGCTATTGCTCAGTTTTCATCTATTCATCCTTTTATCCGACTCACCATCCGTGTGTCTCTCATACTCTCACTATTTCTCAGTTTTTTGTTGCCTTTCTCTTTACATGGAGATGAGAAATCTGGTAATTGCGAAATGTTCACCAATCGAAAAACGTTCATTTGTTTACTCACCCTCATGTTGTTCCAAACCCATATGAGTTTCATTCTACCACATGACACAAAATGAGACCATTTTAAGTTACTGTTTTCAGGATTTGTCCATGAAATTACAAAGAACTGAAGTCATTTGCTCGTTCTCATTTTGTTCCAAACCCATCAAATTTTGGTTATTCTTTGAAATTAAAATTAAGACATTTTAATAAAACCTAGAAGTTTCTGTTCCTCCATTGAAAGTACAGATAATCAAAACTTTGAAGATAAAAAAAAAATAGTAAAAGCGTATATTACATTTGTACATTAATATAAAGCAATCATATCTCTATACAAAATGTATTAAACAGCTTGCTTTTTCATGGATTTTATGACAACTTGATGTTCTTCAGTCTTCAAAGTTTTGGTTACCCGGACCTTCAATTGGGGGACAGAAACCTCTTCATTTGTGTTTCAAAGTTTCATCAAAGTATTGTGGTTTTGGAATCACAAAACGGTAAATGTATGACACAATTTTAATATTTTTGGGAACTTTAATGCTTCCATCTGCTAATCATTCTGACTGGTTTTATGAGCCAGAGTTATTGATTCATTGAAAAATTTAATTCAGAATTTAATTCATTTATTGACTAAATGTGAAGGTTTTCAGTGTGTAATGCTTAAGTTTTAATCGCACAAAACTAATTTATGATTTCAGAAAACTTTTATGGTACTTTCACAGTGATTTTGGAGCTTGGGAGCCCCTATCCTCATTCACATTTATTATATTGAGAAGATTGACCCAGGATACTCCTTAATGTCATACAGGTTTGGAACAACACAAGTAAAAAAATTCAGTTTTGGGTGTTTTTATTTATTTTAATTTTTTTTTGTGAACTGTTCATTTAAGAATCAAGCAAGGAATCCTAAGAAATTTTTAACTTTGAGTATTTTTTTACACGACTGATTCAGAGAAATGATGTCTCCTGTGCCCTTAGAGAAGCATCGATCTACAGTAAATACGTTTATAAAACTGAGACTCATCCATGTATAGTGACAGGGCTGCAGTGTCTATCATATCTAAACATTTGAGGATGAACTTGTTTCTTACATTTCAGTCAGTTGAGACCATCCCACAAGATGTTTATTCTGCGTGTTCTCTACTGATCAAATAGCATCTCTTTGAATGGATCGTTGGCTCTCATAAGTACCATGTCCTTCTCAGAGGACTCACTGTGTTTGTGTAGATGTTTGAGAGGTTTTTTTTCCCCCTCTGGTGATGAGTTTTACCTTGAGTTTTTTGAGTAGCCTGAAGAGAGCTGTCAATCATGTTGATTGACATTGAGACTGCATTCGCACCTTGCCTTTGTGTAGGGAGTTTTCCTTCTGTCCATTCATGTGTGCTACTGTGTCCCTGCAGCCCATGGCACTAATAAGTCTGTCACGGCCGACCGTGAAAAGTCACGTTCAGCTGTGTGTTGTGTGTGTGACTCGAGGGAATGTGACACCTCATTCCTCAAATGAGACAACAGAAGCACCGAACTTTGAAGCCTGCGGTGCTGCCAGAATTGAACCCTGTGTGACTCTGTGACCCCAGTATGGAAGGAAACTCGTACATTTCCGACACTCCCACACAACTCGCACAGAGCAACTTCCGTCTCCCTCATGTGCTAACTGCTCATAAATGTTTTACATGCAGCATATGCCAAACACACACAGTGCTGTCGGCCTGCCAAGTAGTAGTGAATGTATGGGAATGTTTTAAGTTATGCTGTGTCTGTGTCTGTGTCTGTGTCTGTGTCTGTGTGTGTGTGTGTGTGTGTGTGTGTGTGTGTGTGTGTGTGTGTGTGTGTGTGTCGCGTCGCTAATAGTGTATAGTTTGAATACTGTTGACGTGATTTTAAAGACCTTTTGATTTAAAGCTTACATTTAAAGGTGAAGAAATAAAATTCCCTACACCACCATTAATGTTTAAAAGCTTGGATGCATTCAACATTTATAATGTTACACAAGATTTCTATTTCAAATAAATGTTGAACTTTCTATACATCAAATAATCCTGAAAAAAAGTATCATGATTTTCAACATTGATAATAAGAAATTTTTCTTGAGCCCCAAATCAGCTTGTTAGAAGGATTTCTGAAGGATCATGTGACACTGAAGACTGGAGTAAAAGCTGCTGAAAATTCAGCTTTGCATCACAGGAATAAATATAATTTTATTTTTATTATAATAATATTTTACAATATTACTGTATAACAATGTTAAATAAATCTAGCCTTGGTGATAAGAAAACAAAATAAATGAAATTTAAAAATCTTTCCAACCACAAACCTTTCTGGACAGTACTGTATGAATACATTTCTTTAGCAAATATCTATTTATTAATTTAGGTATTTACTGTCAAATTAAATTTACTGGTTAAATTAAACTATAATGAATGGTTAGTGAGTAGTGAAGGAAAAGCAGCCAAAATATGTCCAGCAAAGCTGTATTTTAATTTAATATGTTTGGTTGCTACATTATTCCTATAATTCTGTTTATTATTTCATGAACACTTTCTGAACAAGAACATTATTCTAAATCCACCTTTTGTATTCAATGGAAGACATAGAAATTAGCGCTTTACAACATGAGGGTGAGTGCATAATGAAAGTTTAAATTTTTTGTGTGAACCCTCTTTAATTAGTTTTGGCAACAATATGCTCTTCTGTTTGGTAACAATCACTTGTGTTGCACGCAGCAGTGCAGTGTCTGTTAGCTCAGGTGCATGACTGCATCTGCACATCTGTCTGTCATTGTCCCTGTGATTTTGTCTCTCTGACTGTCAACTTTGCTCTTTCTCATCCTCTCTAGCCCTGTTCACACCAATAAACAGCACAAAATAAAGCAATTTTCCTTGCTAGTCCTATGCAAATTTTCTTCCTTCTCTGAAAGTATTTGCATACAGTTTTACTTTTTCTTTTGCTCTGATTGCTGTAGCTTCTAAAATGCCCTAAAACTGTAATGTAATTCACAGAGATGTGGTTTCATTTTAAAATCCTGTGCTGAAATTTTATGCTTGGTGCGAACAGATCTCAGCTCTTTATCTCGCTCACAAAATTGTAAGTTAGAGGGGGAGCGTGTTCCCGCCAGCACAATAATTTGTTGACGTGCCTCATGGGACCTGAAGAAAGTGGAGTTATGCATGTGTGCAAGCGTGATTGAAGGTGTTAATGCTCCAGGGCCTTGTATATCAGCTCCAGGCCTGATTGGTGAGCTCTGTTAGTGGAGGTGACGGTCTGACATGAGGTGAGGGGTCTGACTGTGGCAGGTTCTCCACCCCAAAGCTGCTCTGGGGCCCAGGCAAATGTTTCTCATTCTCAGCTGTCATCCGCTCCTCACAGGCAGACTGGCATGCAGGGATCTCGCCCGCCCTGAGCCTCGGAGCGCGACATGCCGTAGCGCTCCACCCCCTGTGCCACCCGCCCGTCCGGGGCTTTAGAGACAGAAACCGAGCACAATCTCCTGAGAAATTCCCAGAGCATGCGTGTGAGCCGCCATATAGACGCAGTGCTCTTTTTAAACTGGATAAAGGGGCAAGACCTCGCCTTTCTTTCTCTCTCCCGCTCTAATGGAGTTGCCGTGGTGGTTCAATCCCAGAGTGCAGCTCAAGAGGATTTGGGAGAAATATAGATTTAGGGTGAGAGCTGCATAATGACCTGTTCATTCATTAATTATCTGATGAAGGAGAATGACTCTCCGATGTGAACAGTGAACCTCCATTGGAACCGAATGAAACGCGTGTGCTTATTTGCATAAGTATCTAAGCAAGATTCAGTTGTTTTTAAGTTAAGCTAATTATAATTACTACAGAATAAGGCTCATCTACTTTAGCTAACTTAAAAAAAATAAACATTAAAAATAGTCATTTTTGGGTAAGACCGCTTTTCTAGACACTCAAAGTGCTTTACAATGTGAGGGGGTATCTCCTCATTCACCACCAGTGGTTTTTGCTCAAATAAATGCAGCCTTGATGATCATTTTTATTTTATCTATTTATTTTTTTAAGTAGGGGAGTTAAATTGGGACTTATCGCAGGTCAGATTGGTTAGAGTTCAGGTGTTATACAACAGTTTTTCCTTTCAGATTCAGTCACTAGTTTTCTTCTAAGAGAATTTCAGTTATGAGTGTGCGAAAACGAGACTTCTCCAGATGTGCACAGGGCTTTTCTTGGTCCGCTGTTGTGATTATTTTTTCCTCTCCCATTTCTTCTTGTCCCTTCCCCTTTGCCCATGCACCCATAAATCAAAAAACAGTCAGTCTGAAAATATTTGGGTTGTTAAAGGCCAAGGCTAGCTTTTAGAGTATTTCTATTGAATCATTTTCTGAAACTAGTCCTACAAATAAACGTAGGCGGCTGTCAGATCGATAGAAATCATGTGGTCAATCAGACCATCTCTCTCACACATGCCAGAGGGAGAATTGTCCCTTCCATACAAACTTTCATACAGGTTTCCTTAAGCTGGCTGCACACTAGACGATTTTAAGGGACGATTTTAAGCCGATTTGCACCCCCGAATGATCAGGGGGCGTTGCCTGATTCGAGGCATGTCGCAAATGGGTTTTTGTCCAAAAAATCCTCTATTGTGTGGTGTCATTACGATTATTTAACTGCTCCCGATCGAGACGGAGCGTCCCCAAACTCAAATCGTAAATATCAAACGGATGTTGCATGCTTCTATAGCTGAAATTTGGCAGAGTATTGAGAAAGAACATCACCCATATTCTTTTTTTATACTTTTTACTGTGAAAAAGAACGCACGGCAGGAGAGCCAGCTGACAGCGTCGATTGTTCTCCGTTTGTTTTCCTTCTCTAGTCACACTTGATCTTGCGAGTCTCCATGAGATCTCATGTCTCTGTGAAATCATTCCTACAAGCATCAAGTGTGTGGTCTCGCGGTCTGGTCGAATCGTTTAGTGTGCATGTTCAGAGGATTATAAGGCTAAAAATCGGTTGAACTGTCTTCATGTCTGTGATCTCCCATGGTTTTAAAATCGTTTAAGATTTGAAAATCATTTAGTGTGCAGACAGTTTTAGCTGTCTAAATGTAAAAAAAACGACATGCAAAACATTTATGAGATTTATATATTATTATTATTATTATTATTATTATTAT